>NC_068362.1:68300976-68538476 GCF_020536995.1 Dreissena polymorpha | reverse complement strand
TTTGTTCACATGCAATCTGTTTACCTTTATCGGTTTTGGTTTATCATCTGAAGTCTGAACAGGGAAAATAAGTACACTGTAACGAAGATGCTCTTAGCCATGAGAACGATGGACATTCTACATCAATATTGGTGATCAAAGATTGAAGACTAAAATGTTTTCAATTATTCTCCAGTTTAAAAATAAGACACTTCCAAAAATACGGCTTACGCTAGGTTCATCTAAACATAAATCCTTGGTGCTGAAAAGTATATGTTTCAACGTAAGTAAGAGCGGTACAATTTATATTTTGTCAATGAAAATCAGTTTCAAGAGCGGTAAAACATACATTTTCGTTTTACAGTGGAACACGTGAATATAAGTGAAGATCGTAATATGGAGAGTGTTAAATTTTTATTAATCAATTCAGTTGCGCTTGAGACATCCGATAACTATTCTACTGAGAATAATTGCAGTGCAGTGGATACCATCTTTGGGCGAAACGTCAGCTCTAATCAAACGGCCTTTCACGATGGACGTTACGTGAAGTTCCTGAATTATGTACTGTGTGTTTTGGCCATATTAATAACACTGGCTGCAATAATTGGAAACTTCTTGGTGATATTTGCAGTCATAAGTGAAAAACGTCTTAGGAAAGTCGGTAATATCTTCATCATAAATCTTGCCGTTAGTGACTGTCTTGTCGGTTTGGTTGTAAGCCCATTGGCGATAGCCTACGATATAACAAACATATGGGTTCTAGGTGAGACTGCCTGCGACATATGGGTTTCTTTAGATATGATATGTTGTACAGCAAGTATCCTCAACCTGTGTGCCATTGCCTATGATAGATGCAACGCAATAGTTCAACCTATTAAGTATTCTCGCAAACGAACATTTAAACGTGCCGGACTTATAATGGTCTTTGTTTGGACATATTCGAGCGGCGTTGCTGTTCCGAGATTCCTAGGATGGCGTGATCCAAACGAATACGGTCTTCCTCATGGCAAATGTCACATAAGCACAAATATCGGTTACACGTTTTACTCGACATTTCTTGCTTTTTTCATTCCGCTGCTTTTCATGTTATATTTTTACTGGAAGATCTACAGCGCCACATGTGTTCGTAGTTCGCAATGGTATCACCATCCCGGTTACAGTCATTACAAAGGTCAAGATGCTCCGTCCGATTCGAGTGAAGGCGCTCAAGATAAAAAGTACCTGTGCAAATGGTGTCTGCTTTGTCTTTCGCGGGAAGAGATTCCATTGCCTGATACACAGGAGCAGGCAACACAAACGAACATTGGCGAACAAGTCCAAAGTAAATTAGTCAAACAGGACTCAATACCCGAAGAGGATATATCCCGAAGGGAAAGTATTGAGCCGGAACTTTTGGCCATCTACCAAATGCGTCAACGATCAACCCGCATTCTTTCAAACGCTACCATGTCTAGTTTTAACTCAACGTTTTATTCTTCCACTGATTCTTCAAACACAGCTACAACTTCATTTTCAGAGAGTAGCGACAGGAGTAGCAGCATCAGCACGGAACCACGCGACCGAGATCGTTCGTTTCTGGAACCTAAGGATAGGCCAAGCATTCACATTGAACCAAGAGATCGTAGTATGAGTTCTTCAACCGAAAGTGGGCGGAGTTTCAGCTCAGAAAGCTTTCCTAGAAAGTTGGGTCCATTGAGAGGTGCCCGCCTTTCGAGCGCCCGTCAGAGCAGTCTACAGCAAGAGGTGATACACGAAATAGCCTCAGCGGCTCATTTAGAGCAGCTTGAGGACCTCGAGGAGGTACAGGTCGGTCCGATGGTACTTAGAACAATGCGCAGAACTGGGACAGTTGACACCGATGATACTCATGACGAAATGAGCGATGACGGACAAGGTGTTAGACCAAAGTCAAGCAGGAAGTTAAAGTCGTCCACATTTCGACGGCGTAATTCGAGGAAAAGTAGGAAAATTGCAATTTCGCAAGAAAATCGCGCTGCTAAGACCCTCGGAATTGTAATGGGCTGTTTTGTCATTTGCTGGCTTCCGTTCTTTGTAATTACATTAGTGAGAGTTTTATGTGTAGCATGCCCTATTCCGCCAATGCTATTCAAGCTGGCCGTATGGTTAGGATATTTTAATTCTGCTTGTAATCCATTTATTTACACATTCTTTAACAAAGACTTTAGAATTGCTTTTCGCAAATTGTCCTGTTTTGTTCAACGAAGTATAGTGTATTTGTAAGATTCGTGTTATATATGTATACATATATTTTGTTCAGCTTGAGCTTTTTGTTTCAAAGCTGTGTAAATTAAAATGTTATTTACATTTTATTTCAAATGCACATGAAAACAGTTTATTTATGTAAAAAACAGCATTAATAAGACATATTATTTACACTGATCAAATTCTTATTTTGGTATTATTTATACAAGCATTGTTATTTGAATATTGATTTCCCATTACGCAATAAAATTGGTATATTTGTTATCAAATTGTGTGTTTTATATTCCCGTTGTAAGTAGTCAAGTAAGTAGAACAATCGAAGACATAGCCAACACTAATTTTGATTGACAACAAGCAAGCCCCCTATGTGAAAAAAATGCTTCTATATAAAAACACATACGGAATGGTTAACGTATTTGAACACATATTATAATGTTGCATATGTTTTAAGATATATTTCGTGTGGCAAAAAAATCATAACACAAAAATACTTTTAAAGCTTACAAATAAAAGCTACTAGTTTAGCATTTGTCTACTCGCACACACAAGTTACCTCATTATTAACCAAGCAAATCATTACGTGGGAAAAGTGTAATGAAAAACAAGAATAACGTCTCATAAAGATCTAAGACAAATCGATTTACCGCTCCTATTTTGCATTGCATAGCTGCCTAATGTCATCCTCAAGCTTACAGCAAAGGGAACATATATACAACCTCACGTAACTCGTTATTGTAAGAGAATATTATCGGGCCGGTCTTCTGAAACAGCCAATTACGTATTCTACAGACAAGACTTGACAGTGAATTCCCCTGAGAATGTGATTCATTCTATATGATGCGTTGAAAATTGAAGATGTATCGTTTTACATAGTAATCATATTGTCAATTAGAAACAACTCACTTGAAAAATGACGATGTTTATTTAATTAAAATGTGTTATTCAAGTGTCGTGTTCACAGTTTGTAATTAAAGCGCTGAAGGCGCTGAAGTTGTTCGCTATTGCATAATGTAAGACGCAATTCATTTTTCAAAATTAATCGCAAGTTTGAAATGAACACACGCGATTCACATTTATGAAGAGTGTGCCATAACGCACGGGCCGAGCTTTGTGTGCACTTTTTATCATCCTATTTATTTCATATAGATAAATTACACAAAATAAAAAGAACATTGCCATTTTTGGACATTCTGAAAGCATAGAAAGTATGATGCGAATGGTAGTAATAACTGAATATAAAGACAATTTGCAATCACCATCATATTAAATGAATATTGTTGTAATATCGAATACCTATCTCACTAAGAATACAATTTCATGATGAAAATTCCCTTTGCAAAACTTTTGATTTTTTACAGCATATAAAAATTCAAAATATACAAGAAGATCATTAATAAAAATAAATAAAAAATAAATTTGCGAGCAATACTATTTACTCACGAATTAGGTAGTCATCAAAACAGCCCTGTTGACTCGTACATTGGTGTTATGCATTACATGTACTTGTACTCTTACTTAAACATAGGTATAGAGCACCAATGCGCTTTTCAACGTAGCTGTTTTACTCAGCTTTTCATATTAATGACTTTTAAATAACGCCAGGAGACACGCATGAATATTTTCGAATATTTCTTAGGCTGATTCGCGATACAACCTCTGAACTTTGGCTACATCAATGTGTATTTGCTCAGCGCAAAGGATGTAGCACTGTTCAGTGTAAGGAATTTCGGACTACTCTCTGAATGTTCAAACGACACAAATTGTGGCCCAGTTACAATAACGCGTTAAAATCTATCTCGCAGAATTTCAGTTTTGCTTTCAAGATGAGAAAGCAATCATTACCAAAATAGCATAGTGTCACGATCAGAGGAAAACCGTTTAATTATCCAACCACAATGTTTGCCGTACTCGGTCAGCACGTCTGGAAATCGTTCCTGAACGCCTCGATTGGCTGTCCTCATTTACAAGTTTGCTATTTTGAATTCAATTTTGTATCGTAAAGCAATGTGCTAAAATATGCCATTTACAATTCGCATTGAGATTTTTAATGACCCTCGTCATGCGAAAGTGGGTCTTGTTCCATATGCGCCATATATATAGCCCACTCAGCCTGCGCATCTCTCAGTCTGGTCAGGAGGTACATAATAAGACCAAAACATATTTTATAGCGAACAGCATCGCCTCTGACCTGACTAAGCAAATGCACATGTTGTGTTTAAGAAACGCTGGCCGAAACGCATAAGACCCATTTTCGCATGACGCGGCTATGAAAATGTGATTTAAATGTGTCGAAAGAAAACTGCGTTTAAATCAAATATTAACATACGATATATTTCGATAGTGAAGAAATATTCTCATAATAAGGCATGTGAAGACGCATATGATGTGCACTCCCGTAGTATACTTTTTATATACATACACAAATGTGTGGTTTGACACTGACAACGCACATTTCATGCGGTGAATATGCAACTTACACGTGAAAAAAACACAATAGTTTAACTTTTGTTTTCATTTTAGTTGTTTATTTAGAAAAGTAAATTTCAAACTTTATTTCTAAGTCAGCGTTTACGCCGACTACATTTTCTAAAAGATATTTCTTGTTCTACATGTATTTAGTCTTGTTCGGTTTTTGCGATTTCCCGTTATAAAGCATTTTTGAGGTGGTTGTCTATAGTATACCTGTAGTAATTGGTGAACTCATGTCCAACGTTTTATAAATTGATAACTATGAATATAAACAAGCTTTACCTTCTACTATTGCGTTGTTAACACCCGTAAATACAAACGATCGCCGCTATCTGTTGAGAACAAAATAAAAGAACGTTTACCAGAAATCCCCGCTGTAGAAGCATGAACGAGGTTACGAAACAGATCATTCGTGTTATATTTAATTGTTTGTTATATTCGGTTTTAGCGATTATGTAGTATTTTTGTTGCTGTCTATCGTATCTCTGAAGATATTATTGAACTCATATTCAACGTTTTATAAATTGAGAATATAAACAAGCGTAATCTTATAATATTGTGTTGTTTTCCCGAATGTATGAATAGCCTCAGATTAACATGCGTAACTTTATACTATTGCGTTGTTGTAACCCGTGCAATTGGACTCTCCCTTGTTAATCGGCAGCCGCATCTATTAATAGCCTCAGATTATGAATGAGCTGAGCAAAAATACTACGTCATGAAGACGCAGCAGAAAATGGAATATGTTAATCATTCATAAACAATCTTAATCATTCAAGAACAATCTTAATCATTAATACATGTAAACATCTCCTCCGCGACACGTATAATACAATCATTGTTTATTGATTCTTGTCTATATAAGCTCCGTTCGAAACTATTACATTTAACACGATATTCATATAATGTTTCCATTTGTGAATGAATATAGTTGGAGAACTCAAACCTGTTGCATAAATTATACAACTCTTTCTCAAGCAGATACGGCATGTGTGGCAGGTAATAGGCTTTCCGTAGATAAGCCGAACCGACTTGAAATTTTGAGCAACAACTAAAAATGACATTATACAAATGTTTTACATTAAACCACAACTGTATGCAGTATATTTAAACATAAAAAAAATTAATTCCTCAAGAAGAAATATGTTCATGGATATTAATCAAAATCAAAAATGCCTATACCACGTGACTTTTTAAGATCTGTGTTGGGAGAATAAAGCGCGACCCAGTTAACATTTTGAATGATGTCTTTTTAAATATTTCACCATTTGTAATTGGATAAAGTGGACAGCCCGCTCATTCGTGAGAGTTTTCTAAAGGTATCATGATTTTTTTAAACAAATAAGTATTTTTTCAGTAAAGTGCAACCGCGCGTTTGTAATATGAATTCCCCACACTGACCTGACATTTTTCTAACCGTTCAAATGCGCGGTTGCACTTTACTGAAAAAGTACTTATTTGTTTATAAAGATCATGATACCTATAGAAAACTCTTACGAATGAGCGGGCTTTCCACTTCATCCCATTAAAAATGGTGAAATATTTTAAAAGAGATCATTGAAAATATTAACTGGGTCGCGCTTTATTCCCCCAACACAGATCCGAAAACGTCATGTGGTATAGGCACCTTGTCAATGCATAATCGGAATTCACACGCGTTGCTTTTGGATGATTCTGGAACAAATATAAACCGATGTCACAATACTACATGTATTTATGTTTACTTTTTTGTCTTCCTGAAAGTAAACACACGAAGTAACACTAACATTTAGCAAATTGGTTTCAACTGGATATTTAAGCAGTATTCCAATGTAGATCAGATATTGATGAAGGAAAATACACATTTTACAAGATTACAAAAAATATATTAATGCTATTTATTCTTATATGATATGCCTTATTAAAATGAAAGAATCTAGATGAAACATAAGTGCAATCAAAAAATATGTTTCCGCTAAATATTCAGCAAGCGAAAAACACGATAGCTTAAGACAAATCTAATCATTAAGCAATCAATCCTTTATTATGTCTGTTATATACAGATATGCATATCTTCATCTTTGACGTTTATTTAACGTGTATTTATTTTATTTACACTTTGCTGATTTGATTTTTCTATTAATCGTTGTATATATGTTTGTTTTTCTATTTCGCTTCGAATTGTTTTCATCAGGCATTTATGATATATATTCTAAGACAAATTGTAAGCACTCTTCCAAAATAAAGCATATCAGTAATGAGTTTTAATTCTGATTACAGTAAATGATTTTGGTAAAAAATACTTATGGTAAAACTAATAAAAACAGCGTAAAGCTACGAAACGTAATCAGCGCTGGATTTCCCTTTCTTTTATCTTTAACGTTCTACTAGATCGATCCATCTTAATCCCAGCTCTTTCTCTGTTAGAACACAAAGTAATTACATGATTCTCATTTCAGCATCCATCGTCTCACACAAAATTTGGTTACGTGATGTAAGAATGTTTAACGAATTTGTGATACGATAGCGAAAAAAATTATATGCTACGGAGTGCCCTTAAAAGGTCATGAATATGAGCGACGTCATCAAATGCCACACATGGATTTACGGATGGATTTTCTCGGTACATTATGTATGACATTGATCAATCCATCGTCTTAAAGGTCTAAAGCTGTTTATCAAATCCGTCTGGACTGAAGCATTAGTTACGTCAACGCAGGCTTATTTAGAGAAGATTCTTGACATCGTTCATGAAGAATGATAGGAGACGTAGGTTATTGACTCAAAATGACGTTGATGCAACGATGCTTACATTATAACAACATATAAATTTACCGCCTTTCTTTCTTTTGTAATAAATAGCACAAGTGGTGCGCTATTATATGAAGTTTTGCATTCTTAATTTGACCTCACTAGATTTTACTTGACCTCGTTCTTTGTTTATGCAAACCAGTAAAATATCTGTTATTCATAAATCAATTTATTTGTATGATTTTGACAATCACACTTGTTTAACAATTTAAAATACAGCACAATGATTGTTTTGATTAACTAAAATAAGACGTGTTCTTTTATAACGTAAGGCCAAATTTTGAATTAAAATTGGCAAAAAAAGATTTGTAGTTTTTTATATAATTGATTGGTATTTTTAAAAAGCTATTTTAGACCATGTAGTACTCGTGAAACTTAACAGCCGTTTGAAATACTTACTTTCGCATATGTTGATAAGGTTAAGGAAACGGATGTTCATATCGTTCCACCTTCGGTTCAACGTCATTTCAACCAATGAAAAAATGTTGTCGGAAATGTCCGTGATCGACCGTTTTTTGTTTGGTTTTTAAATCTTAAAATCGTGTAAATAAATAATATTTTTAAAATTTGCAAATTTACGACACTAATTATTTTTGTTTGATCAATCGCAATCGATGATATGGCCTGAGCTAAAAAGAGCTAAAGATACAAAGATCATGGTTATTAAAGCTTGGAAAGCATTCATATAAATATCGAATTGTATAATATTAATAATTGCATTACTAGAGAGTACATTTTAGATTATTAAGAACCCATTATTCCAGTTTTTAATGATAACAATCATACTTAGCAATTCAGCTGTAAATTATTCTTAAAAATACTGTTATTTAAACACCAACCTCGAAAAATAAAAATTTAGGACAATTCAAGTAATGGTATTTTCAAATGTTAAAGAGTGTTATTTTTTAAGTTCAAAAATGATTCCTTTTGTACGTCAGACATCATGAACTAGCATGTAATATTTAAATATTAATTTTTAAGTATTCTTTCTAGACGTATATTTATGGCAAGCGGTTCGACGCATAATCCCAAGAAACTAGGTTTCTCAAAAGAACCTAGGTTCTCAGAATGAGAACCTAGGTTATCAGAATGAAAACCTAGGTTCTCGCTTGAAGATTGCACCTGACTTCCAGAACCCAAGTTTTCAAATGAGAACCTAGGTTTTCATGAGAACGTAGGTTCTGGTAAGAACCTAGGTTCTCAGAATGGCCATATCCGTGGTTTTCTTTTGGGAACCTAGATTCTCATGAGAACCTAGGTTTACAGAACTACAAGTCTTTAATACTAAATCCGTAGTTTTCGTTTGGGAACCATAGGTTCTCATGAGATCCTAGGTTCTCATGAGAACCTAGTTTTTCAGAATTACGCGTCTTTAATACTAAATCCGTGGTTTTCATTTGGGAACCATATATACTCATAAGAGCCTAGGTTCTCATGAGAACCTAGGTTTCCAGAATTACGCGTCTGACAGCATAAACTTGCTCGTTTGGAATACGAGTCACATGTTTTTCAGGGCGCAGGATCAATTTGGTTCACATATGATTACACACGGGCTGGACAGAATGAAAACACGCCGTTAAGAACTTAATTTTTGCAGATATCTCAAGTTATTGAAATATGTTTGCAAAGTCTTTTGTGCATAAGTTTTTCTTGCAGTGTGGGCCGATATCTTACGATTGAATAATACATTATTACACATTATCAATAGAGATTTAACTTCTATTTATACCATAATGATAGCTTACTATATCACAGACATACTTAAAATAGTAAACTGTACCGTACAGTCGTTTGAGGCCCGAACAAGGGAACTGAATATCTGAAACTCATTTAATGCTGTAACAATGAAGTTTGTAACGATGGATCTGAATTTGTTTCAATTTTTAGTCTCAAAATAATATTTACAATAATTTAGATGTATTTCATAAACAGTTTAATTTTTCATTAACGTGTTCAGACCAATGTCGACCGATTACTTTACTAATTTCATTCATCAAGAAGTTACCTACACGTTTCGTTGAATATTACTTAGCATTGTCAGAACATTTTTCAAAAAATGTTCTTGGGGAGTAACATTCACTGTTTCACGTCTATTTTATTCTACACGTATGCCGCCAGCGTGTACCAAGCATGTGAGACAACTGGAGGTTAATTAAAGCAAGCGGTTTGACGCATAATCCCCATCAACTAGGCTTCTCATGAGAAACTAGGTTTATGAAATCCCACGAAACCGGGTTTTTCATGAGAACCTAGGTTCTCATGAGAACCTTGGTTTTCATTAGAACCTAGATTCTCATGAGAAACTATGTTTATAAAATCCCTAAAAACAGGTTTTTCATGAGAACCTAGGTTCTCATGAGAAACTAGGTTTATGAAATCCCAAGAAACCAGGTTTTTCATGAGAACTTAGGTTTTCATGAGAATCTAGCTTCTCATTTGGAAACCTTAGTTTACGCTAGAGAACCTAGGTTCTCATGAGAAACTAGGTCTTTCATGAGAACCTAGGTTCTCATAGACATATAGAACTTAGGTTCGCATGAGAAAGGTTTTCATGAGAACCTAGGTTCTCATTCTGAGAACTTAAGTTCTCGTTTGATATCCAAGGTTTTCACAAGAACCTAGGTTCTTGACAGCTTTTCGCGTCGTTCTCTCTGATAACCTAGGTTTTCATGAGAACCCAAGATTTCATTTGGGAACCATAGTTCTTCTGAGAGCCTAGGTTCTCATTCTGAGAACCTAGGTTCTCATGAGAAACCTAGTTTCTTTGGATTATGCGTCGAACCGCTTATCATATATATTTGATAGTAAGCAACAAAACAACCACTTAATTTGCAAGGAAAGTAAAATAACGTGTTTAACAAAAATCATTTAAACAATGGGCTAACCGTAGATATTGGAGATGGCAAACTATAATGTTGTTGACGAAAATGTGTGTTACTATTTCATTGATATGAGTATATTTACAAGCGTATCTATATATCTCTATAATTGAAAACATGTAATCATATTCCATCAAAATAAGTATGTTAATTTGTCGCTTGTAAAAAAAAATATTCTATAAACAAAGTCATTGCACACATTGCATTAATAAAAATATTCCCATCTGTTATTTGCCGTCGTCAAAATGACAAAGAACACATGCTATCGTTTTTTAGGACGAGTTAATCGCTGAACGGCCTTTAACATGCAGAACTTGTCCGCTGTTTGCGAAATGCGACCCTTTTGTAACATTTTAATAACTATAAAGGGCATTATAAAATGTGAAGTTATTTATTTGAGGAAATTGCAAACAAAACAGAAACAAACGAAAAACAACAACAACAATAACAAAAATGTCGGATTTATATGATCTACAATTGATGTTGATTGTTTAATCTGTTATATGTTGAAGACTTTGTATGAAGCTTTTCTTTTATGTATGTTTGTACGTGAGATAAGTAATATGCTGCAGAAACAAAATAAGATCATGTATTAGTTTTGAAGAAGGACAACATCACCAACATCATTAAAATGCATGTCCTTGCTAAGTCTTAATCTCAACGAGCATTTAAAAAATGTTAACCCATTAATTCAGTTTTTGATGATCACGAGCATACATAGCAATACAACTGTACATTATTCTTATATGTAAAAATCGTTAATGCTTCGAAACATTGCAACACAAACTCGGAATATATTTTACGACTTTTAAAGGGACCGTTTCACAGATTTTGGCATGTATTGAAGTTTGTCATTAAATGCTTTATACTGATCAATCAAAACATTGGATCTAAAAAGCTCCAGTAAAAAAAGAATAAAATAAAAGTAACAAAACAAGAAACATTCAACGGGAATCGAACCACTGACCTCTGGAGCCCCGGAGTAAAAATGATTCCGCTTACACCAGTCAGCCAGCCGTGCTCATACCATGAGAGATGTATTTTATACCTTATACAAGCTATCCTTGTAGTATCGCAAAATATAACGACAACAACAGAACTCTCTTAATTCTTCAATCGTTTCGCGTTGCGATGCTTTATGATTTTCAGTGATTTTAAATAGTAAAAAAATCACATAATGGATATTTGATAGCATTGTTAATGTTGAGTATTACTGTTTCTTCACAAATATCAAAACTACAAGGACAATTTGCGAATCCGAAACATTGTTTTTAATTTTGTCAATTAAGCGAAACATGAAAAGGCCCCTTTAATATATAATATACTTTCGGAATTACCCCAAGATCACAATGAGACTAAACAATCCATCACCAACGACTCCCATCTCAACCCATGAACAAGGAAAGCTTACACATACTCGTCCATTAGAGTCAATACTTTCAATAATAAGAGTTCTTAATCCGTAAACAAATAATCCTGTAATACAATTGTGTGTTTTTCAATACACTAGATTATTTAACGGTCACGAAATACATAAACAGCAGTATAATTACGTTGCCCGGACATACGCTTTTGGATTTTTTGTTTTATCCCATTTTCAACGCGACATTGACGGTATAACACCTTATGGAATATACTAGCCTGTATTCAACCTTGTGGGATATACCTGTCGCGTGCACGGACTACTTTTTACTTTACCACTAAATTATTTTTAAGAAATAAAGTTGAGAAAACTTTAGCTACAAAATTATACGACCTTCAACCTTTAAATCTAGTCATATGACATAATTGTTCGCCATCCGTATAATAAATCAGCTGATTGATGACGTCATAAAATGGGTCTTTATTTAACTATGCTAAAATGATTATTAAAGACCCTAGATTCAAAATCGTCAATTATTGAGTTTAATGAATTATTTGATGGATTTTAAAGAATAATTAAAGGTAAGATACTAGTTTGAACGTGTTTTGGTTTTTGTTTGTACTTTTGTCGTTCCCTGTTCTCGGGAAAATTATTTTAACATGGGCGCCATTGATGCATCTGATCACACACGGCATACCCATAACATTATATAAAAAAACACGTTCTGCGCGTCCTTAAATTCGTTGTCCGAAGTTGGAAAACGTATTGCCCTGTATATTAAGTCAAATTATGCGTCAGTCTCTGCAATTTTCTGTTTACTCGTCGAAATTGTCAAGGTCGTCGATGGTGTACATCTATGTTGACATCGACATCATTTTGTCAGGAGCAATCGCCGCCATATTGGATTTTGATCATTTTCTTTCGAAAATAAAATGAATTATAGTAAAGTAAAATCTTCTTTTCGCGGTCGTGATGTGTTACAATTTGCATGCTGCGTAAAATTGAATCTCGGCATATGGTGATATTTTTACTCGTTTTACAGTTTGTGTGTGAATTTTATAAAGACTATTTTGCGTACCAGAACAAATACATTTATATCACTACGCATGGTTACATTCGTTAGATCTTAAGCGCTTTTAAGAATGAATTGAAATTATTGTTAAGGTTATTAGATCTATTTATGTTAAATGTCACGTTGAAAAAATCGCGCTCCCGGCGTTCTTAGCCTTGCAACATAAACTTCTCTGTATTCAACGCTAACCTAGTATTCTCTATATATCTATTCATGAGCAGATGATATTGTTAATTCATCCTTATGTTTATTTTGAAAGATATGAATTAACATATATAGATAAACACCCGTCCAAGATATTAAATAATTGATGGGCTCCATACATGTAGACAGGTGGGACCTAAGGTAGTAAAATGCAGTAAAAATGCTGGCCAAAGTAAAGCATTCTAGTTCAGGGCGCACACTAGTTATTTTCTTAGAGTCATAGGTCCTGTCTGTTGGCGATCGTTCAAACCAAAAGAATAAAACGACCGATGAGTTGTCGGTGTTTTTTTTACTTTCATAAATGAATCACGTTCTATACAAACGGAAATTCACCTGTGATACTTAATTAATTTTCGGTAATATTGTGCCTCTTTAAGGAATATTAATGCAAAATAAGGCCACCAATTATTACCATAAAAAATCATTATTTAAGTAAGCGCGATCTATACGCTGAAGCTATTAGTACGAGGAGGCTAAAGTAACTTTTCGAACACATGTTTATTATGCAGCATAAAAAGAGCCATTCATTTCTGTATGTACAGTATAAGTTCTTGTATATATTGTTTATATATTGTTATTGTTCAATAAGATATATATTCAAAAGAGAGATAGAACACAATTCACACTGCTTCAACGGCATCGTTTATTATCCTGTCACATGCATTTAAATCAGCCCGATAACCAGGTAACCTAATATTCCAAAAGAAATTTGGCTAGATGACCACGTGACCTCGAATATCCGTAGGTTGCTGTCCGCGAATGCGCACGCCTGTACTATTTTATATTTATAAAATATACTTATTTTCAAATAAAAAAATTACAACATACATGTAAAAAAATGTTTGTTTAAAAATAATTATTTAAACAGCATAATTTCGTCACCCGATTTATGTGTTGTTTAACAAGACGGAAGCTAGCCTAAGCGTTTTGCATGACGTGACGTCACAATGTTTTTGCTGCGGCGTGTTTTTTTCCCATATTAAATATTTAAACACAAACTACTGGAAAACTATATATTTTAGAAACATTTCAACAAATGTTGTTAATGTAACAGGATAAATAGATTAATAGGTTGGTTACGTGGATGGAGAATAGTTATCTGGCTCGTCGGAGCTTCCTCCGACTTGCCAGATAACCATTCTCCATCCACGTCACCAACCAATTATTATCTATATATCCTCTAAACCACGAGTCGATTACGAACATTCAAACGAACATTCAAACATGTATTTAAATGTTCACAATTTGAGCCGTGCTCTGAGAAAACTGGGCTCAAGGGGTGTTGCTGCAGTTTTGCTGATTTTCTTCCACCAAATAGATTTTGTTCAAAATTTATATTAAAGTATTATATACAAATACTATATGAAAAATGAAATAAAAATATAGGGTCACCGGCCTTGTTTTGATTGTATTCACCATTTTATAACATGTACTTTTTCATTTAAACTGGAAAATCTCTAATTGCCTCAAACCAATTAATAACCTATGAAAAAGACAACATATAGATATTATATAAGCTGAGATACATAAAATACCATTTAATTAAACAACACAATGACAAAAAAATGGAGAACACAAGTTACATTTAAAAAAATGATTTTTTAAATATTTATGTCACCCCAAAAAACATCAATTTTTTACTATTGTTAGCACCAAAATGTAATTAACTTTTTGATGTCAAATAGAATTCTGCAAAACTGCTCAAATATGTTCATCTACGTGTTGTCATCATAAAACACAAATAAAAAAAGGGGGTCACCGCACTTTTAACCGATATTTTTTGTTTTAACTATCCCTACCGTCTACGTCAAATTTTATAAAAAATACACCAATTAGGCAAAACCGAAGTACCGATACATAGATTTAAGAAATATGCATAAACATTAGAAATTGTTTACAATCTTAACTGGGATCACAACAGCTTACCAAAAGACATAAATAAAAAAAAACAATATTTAATCACAAACATAATACCATACAGTATCAAACTCAACTTTAATCATAATTAATAACTTACATGTACTTGTTCACAGATTTCGGCTTGTTTTGAAGTTTGTGATTAAATGCTTTAAATTGATAAATTTAAACGACATGACTAAAAAGCTCCAGTACAAAACAAGAACGAAATAAAAGAAAAAAAAAAGTAAAAAAAAAGTTAACCCCACCAGGGATCGAGCCACTGACAACTCAATTATGAACCAACTCGGTCATTTCTGATGATACTGATAACAAAAATATTGAGTTGTGATAATAGCATCATCGGTATTGCTATAAATATATGCTCGGTTAAATAAACTGCCGCAACACCCCTTAATGCATGTACGTAAAGTGTCGTCCCAGATTAGCCTGTGCAGTCCGGTAAGGAGGGACTTCCTTCAAACTAAAAATACAATAAAAGCGGAAAGTGTCGTCCCAGATTAGCCTGTGTGGACTGCACAGGCTAATCTGGGACGACACTTTACGTACATGCATTAAGCTCATTTATCTAAGCCTCTAGTAAGCATTTGAGCTTAAGACTTAATTACACATACTCATTCGTTAAAGAGCATCTTCCTATGATATTACTATAGCAAATGGACACCTAATCCGATAACAGCTTTGACCAGGCTTCTAATTTGTATAAATTGAACATTAGTGTTTGAGCACGGTAAAACACTCGGGTTGACCTTTGTTCACGCACAAAACGTAAACTATTACACATACATAGTTTCTATATCTAATTACACCCTTTTTGCAATGTAAAAATAGGATTTGCGGTAAGTATTATATTTCTCACGGAGAACAATTATGCAGTAACAATTATACGCGAAATGTTGTTTGTTAATATACCTGAGAGTACTAAAACACTACAGTTCAATTTGAAATCACACTGTTTTAGAAATCAATGTGGGTGTGAATGTAAAGGTGGTACATTATTTGTTTAGCTTAATGTTTATAAACACGGAAATGGAACTGGTTATTGTACGCTACAGTTAATTTTTATGGTTAAATCGAGTATACTGTGTATAAACGGTCTTCAGATACGCGGACTACATTATGCAAGATGCATAGGTACTGGTTTTTGTATGGAAGTAAGGTGTTCCGCATATGTTGTAAATAATTATCTTCTATACTTTAAACAAAGTTTTGCATCGAATATTCTTCTTGATTAACTGAAACAAATGAATTATTTTAAGTAAGTATCTAACAAAAGACGTGGACCGATATTGTGAGCTTTTGAGGTTAGCGTGAAAATAACACCAACAAAACAATATTACGATTTAAAACGATATTGTGCATGTATGGTGGGCACCAGGTGTTCGTGATCTTTGTGGTTTCCTTTTTTGTGTCCAAGCAACGATTTTATTGTATGCCTTTTTAAAAAATCTGCCTTATTCATACAACTCACTTTTTTGCCAGAAATGTTTTATTTTCAACCTTAATTTTAACAAAACGCTACCATAATCTTAGTTTATTAAAAAAGATAAAGACGTGTAATAGTGCCGAGTGATTGGGTATAACAACAACTTTGACAATGTATTAAGTTTCATGTTTTCAATTTATTCGCGTTTCTCTTATTATCAATTTTGCAATGTTATTTTATAATTAGAGTTTAAACGGGCTAAACATGATTACATAATAACCGTGTTTATGTATACACACATAGAGTATGCATATAAAACAACAACAACAAATAAGTTCACTGACTGAACAAGAAATAACTGCGATATAAAAGTGGTCCGGTCCAATATAAGTATAAGACTATGAGAAACTCGCTAAATTAGATAAAAACAACATCGGTTAATACCGCACTTTCATTTGAAAAGCGTTTGGTCGGTTATGAATTTCGGATTCGCTCGCCCAACGTATTTACAGCGGTTTTAAAAGATGTTACCTATTTAAGAAGCTAACCCAATACCAAATGGTATAATGGTAATACTACGGTACTGTCCGCTCGGCGTACTTATGTTAATGCCTCGGTCAAACTGTCACGAATTAGAGCTACGAATGATCTACGATTCAATCGGCTACGAATGACTACGAAATTGTAAAAATTCATAGGCCGCTACGATTTCAGTACGGAGAACAACGAATCTACCATCAAAATTGTTGGAAAACGAACAAGGAAAGGTACGGACTGCTACTGATCGACGCGATTAAGTACGGAGCGCCACAAATCGGTACGATCAACCTACGAATCTTTACGGTCAGGTACGATTTAGTACGATGCTACGCGAATCAGTACGATCTAATTTCGGATCCGCTACGGTCTAGTTCGGGTAAGTACGAACTAGAACGGTCCGCTACGAAGCAGTGGGAATTGCGACGGACTGGTACGGACAGGTAGGAACGAACTACGATTGAACATTCCGCCCACAGCCTCTTGTATTGTCATACGCAGAATACCTGCCAAAAAGAGAACATGCAAGCGCCAGCAACAGCGCATAACAGAAATGATGGAATCCGCCGTGTCTGGGGAAGAGTCTACCTCCTCCATCCAAAACCAAGAGCCGGCTCGTCTTATAAGCCAGTCTCTTATCCACCACCTTCTTTTGCTTCTCTGACCTGATAAAGTTTGTAATTATTGTTGTACAAATATAGATTATGCTTAGGAAAGTATGATTTATTTCGTATTTTATTATGTCGGCTATTAATTTAACAATTATTAAATCACGTAAAAGTAAGAGCAGGATTCAAAAGCCATATGAGGCAGACACTTACCTGCAAATAATAATAATAATAAATGTCTTACTAGTATGTTCAAATTTTGATATTTTCAAAAGACGTAACCTTTAGCACAATTCTATACTAGTTTTACGATATTGAATCATTATTACCTCTGTGCATATCGTCAAGCAGCTCGACTACGGCATCTGAATCTTGTGGTATATCAATATCCTAGTGTAACAAATTTATCGCAAACGCGATTTGCTGGCGGTTAATGCTTGTTAACTCAACAAATGCAAGTGCGGTTGCTTTATAATTTCAATGATGTATTTCAGTAGCAATTTATTGTAGTGGACCGTACATGTCCGTACTGTTTCGTGCCGAAATGTAGTACATTGTACAAGATCGTGCAAATTCCTGCCTACCCGTAGTACAACGTACAAGAACCGTGGCTTTTCGTAGTATATCCGTAGAATAATCGTAGCTAATACGTAGCGTAACCGTTCCGCTCCGTAGTTCTTCATTTCAATCCTTTTAAGTCCTTGAAAATCTTTGGGTCTACGAAAAGGTACGAACGACTTAGGTGTCGTTACGAACTAGTACGGATCAGTACGGTAAAGAACGGACTGCTACGGATACGCTACGGTCGATAAATTCGTAGCAATTTTTTGAACATGTTTAAAATTTGTCAAGAGTCGCTACGAACATCCAAAAACTACTACGACTGATCACGGATCAAGTACGGACAGCCACGGTCCAGTAAGGATAGCTACGAACTGTGCCGAAAAGTATTCGTAGCTCGTTCGTAGCTCTGATTCGTGACAGTGTGACCGAGGCATAATAGGGGTATTCCACTACGACCCGATTCCCAAGATTTGCCCCGATTTCCAATATTTTGAGGTCGGGGACATTCGTAACTCAATCGGCGAAGGTCCTAACTCATTCGTAGCTAGTCGCGGGCGAGTCGTGAGCTCCCAAAAAATCGCGGCCAGTTTTTAAACGTGTTTAAAATTTGACCAAGACCTCCAAGACTGAATTTAATCGCAGTTGACTCGTAACAGTGTCGTAGTGCGTTCTTGGACGTCGTAATGGAATCTTAGGTAATTCGTGACTCAATCGGGGAATCGGTGATACGTGATCTGTCTACGAATCATTTACGACTTTGTCGAGACTCTCAAGAGTTAAACCCGATTGAGATGCGAGCCCGCTAAGTTTCTCGCGATTTAGTTACGAA
Organism: Dreissena polymorpha; assembly: GCF_020536995.1. Classification (NCBI taxonomy): domain Eukaryota; kingdom Metazoa; phylum Mollusca; class Bivalvia; order Myida; family Dreissenidae; genus Dreissena; species Dreissena polymorpha. The sequence continues at coordinate 68,519,616 of NC_068362.1, read as the reverse complement.
ACAGTTACGATTTTGAAAAGAATGATAAAGATATAATATTTTTCCATCATGTTTTGTTGTCGAATAACCCACAGTAAGGATTATAGATGCGTAGGAATTATATCACGAATGCGGAGCACGAGTGCTTTGATAACACGAATCTATACACCTTACTGTGGGTTATTCGACAACAAGCCATCATAGAAAAATATTATTTCTATTCTAACACGATTCTGATCGATTTGCTTCAAGCTTTTGGACGTGAACTATATTTTTCAATACTCCGCCCTTCTTAGTACAAAGTTCACTATTTAGTGACGTCATTGAATTGTAAAAACATCAATTTCCTACGCAGTGGTCTCCCTTATACAAGAAGAGACCTCTGCCTCCACAGGTTGTTCACGTTGGTCCATATTTTGGACCTACGTGATTCCAAAATATTTTACTGGTTGAAAATATATTTTTAGATACGCTCTTTATAAAAAGTTTGTTTATATAAAAAAAGAAGGTGGATATGTAAAACATAAAAAAATAAACAATATTGAAAAAATGAATTTCGTTTTCCCATGACGCGGAACGGTAATCAACATGGCGGACACATTGCAACGGGACTAATGCGTTACCTATCTCGGTAAGTTTTATTTGTCGATTGTTTATGTATGTGATGCAAAATATCGTAAAAACATATGTCTTGCTAATGTTACATATTTTGCATTAGACCAATTTTAAATAAAATTTGTCCTGGGTTAATAATGATTTGTTTTTATTCAGTTGCTATGTGTCACGTTGTATCAATTAAACTGTCAATGCTGTGAATAGACTAAAGTAAGGTCAAAGCTCTCCCTGTAGTAAAATGTAGTACACTATCCAGCGATGCACTGGTTAGAGATGTGAGATCAAGTCTTGCCAGGGAATTGTCCTTCTTTAGTTACTTTTGATGCATTGAATAAGCAACGAAGAACAATAAAAAATGTGTGATGATTATTTCCCTTAGTTTTCATTTTGACATTAAATTCAAAATGTCTTCTGCAACAACATTACAACATATTTTAGATGCGGTTCAAATTTTTGACCCAAATGTTACACCAATGACAAAACAAATTGAATGTTTGCAGACAATATTGTGTCATAAAGATGTTATTGTCAATTTACCTGGCTATGGTAAAAGCCTTATTTATCAATGTTTGCCAATTCTTTTATCTATCATCTGTATCCAGTTCAACCAATGTAGTTGTTTTAGTTGTTTCTCCACTGACACTTATTCAACAAGATCAAATGCAGATTCTTGCTGAACATAACATTAAAGCTTTCTGTTTTCCTTTTGGTGATGAGTCTGTTGTCAGTAAAGATGATCAGCAAAAACTTTGTAAGGGAGAATATTCCATAGTCATGTGTCATCCTCAGGGCTAGAATTTAACTTTTTTGTCTACTTGCAAAAATTGCGAGTAGCTTTAATACCAACTCGCAAAATCAAAAACATTCTCGCAAATTTTGATGGAAACATAAAAAACCTTAGACATTACTTTAGTACTATTTAAACAAAATAAAAGTACTAAACATGTATACACATTTTATTTCTGCAACCATACAAAGATATCAGTTCCTTGGACCATTATTCTTTAACGGCCCACATCAGGTTGATTGACCATCTTCATCTACAACAAGTTTTAGTCTTATTTTAAGTTATTTTTCCCACTAATTCACTGTTTTCGTAGAAGGATTTAAAATCCAATTTTTCTAACTAAACGGTTAACTTTGCTTTATCTTTTGTATTATGTATATTTTGTGTTATTTCTTTTCAATATTTATTTACTCGCAAAAAAATACTAGTGGCTTAAAACTTAACTCGCAATCGGTATTTTTTACGCGCATTTTGCGAGTGTGCGAGTGTTCATTTCGAGCCCTGATCCTGAATCTTTACTTAATAATACCTGGGGAAATGCTCTTCTGAGAAATGAAGACTTCACTAGCAAAGTTTATGCTGTCGTGATCAACGAGTGTCACATTGTATAAGATTGGTATGTTGTTTTTTTCAATTTAAAGTTTGTATAATTATATTTGATCGTGATACATCTGTGAACTGAAGTTCCTCTGTTTGTTTTTTGTATACAGAGTTCTGAGTTAAAACAAGGTGTTTAGTCACAATTCAATAATGCCTATGGTCTCGGTTTCTGCTGTGCTAGTTAATTAGCAAAGCAGTGTTTTTTCACCGATTTGAGAATAGGGACGGGTACCGTTAAGTTGGGAAATAGAGCGTTCTTTTGAGTAAATTTGGAAAATAAATGTTGTTGATTTTATGCTTACAAATACTATGCAATTTAAGTAATAATTTTAGTCTAGAATCATATTTATTTATTTACCACCAGATTATGTCAGAACATACAAACAAATCCTACCTATGGACTCATTTTTTGAGAATGTAAACAGAAAACGACACGTTTTTTAAGCAGGCCTTTTCTGCTCCATTTTTGAAAAAACGCCACACTGGAATTTTGCGTCGTAATAAACATTTTGGGAGAAAAATACTTGCAAAACTGGCTAATCGTATGTAAATAGTGTTTCTTTTGTTTCTAAGGTGCCGTTTACTGGTAAATAACGACTATTTTGATAACATATTATTACAATTTTACAAAATATTATGAACATGTGTGATAAGTGCAGTTTTTTTTATCTGGTTTTTGAGAAAGGGCCTGGCCTTTTTGAGGTGAAACAAATCTCGTGAAACGCCGGATTTTGAGGAAATAAAATTAGTCTTAAATAATCAATTCAACATATTTTACTGTTTTTAAAACAAATTCAAGGCAACAGATATTTTAATTATTCCATATTTTCTATTTTTTTACACTGGATCAGGTTATCTTATATATTAAAAGGTTTACCAAAAAAAAATTTTTAGAATTGGGATTTTTTTTTTCTCAATTGGGGAAAAAAACAACCAGATTTGCATTGGGAATGGGGCCGAATTTTTGACTCGTTTCATAGTGCAAAAAAGGCCTGTTAGACCTTAGCATCTCAAATGTTATTGCTTTGCTATTCAATGCTTTGCATACTAGAGTGGTCCTTTACAAGAAGTCACTAAGAGTTGCCAGCTGTTATGCTTTTATTATCACAATATGTCAACAGCTACTTAGTACATGTATCATTTGTAAAACAAATATTTGATCCAAGTATGTAAATGCTTATTTGAAATTTTTCAGGGTAGAAGAATTCAGAACCTCATTTCAACATCTGAAGACCTTGCCATCAATTTTTTCTAATGCCTCTTTTATAGCGCTGAGTTGTTCCTTGACAAAACATCAAGTATTTTTGGTCTACATGAACCTGCAATCGTTGAAGAAAGCCCCGAAAGATGTAACATCTTCTTAAGCAAAATTCTCAAATCAAAGCAAACTGATGTTCGTCAAATTTATGAAGAAATCTTTAGAAAACAATGTGATGGTTTGAAAAAAGATCAATTAAATTATCCTGTTACATTAATGTTCATGCCACTGTATTACATTAGCCAAGCTTCTGCATATCTTAGATTTTTATTTGGTTCAAATGACATTACAAAATCATGTTATGCTGTGTTGTACTCCAATCAAGACAAATGTGTTTTAAATTACACGATTAATGCATTGAAGGCAGCAAGTCCAGTGATTAGATTGATCCTGACTTCTTCAGTGGCTGGAATGGGTTTTGATCCCCCATGTGTAACAAGAATCATCCATTCCAAGCCACCGGCCAGCATAGCTCAATACCTGCAGGAGATAGGCCGGGCTGGTAGAAGGGGTCAACAAAGTCATGCCATCCTCTATAACAATAAGAGAGATTTGGCTGCAAATACTCCTGGTATACAGCAAGACATAAATAATTATTGTTCCGATGACACCAGATGTCTTCGGGCAAAGCTCCTGGAACCAAGGCGGTTGAATCTTGTTAACGCCTGTACATTCAATGCAATATAATAAAATGCAATATCCAATTCCTATCAACAAAACAGAGATATCAAGTGCTCTATTATTGCGCAGAGCTACACATGTCATTTAAATGATTAGGTCAGAAGCATATTGAACACAAAAAAAAAATTTGCAGACCCCAGCTGAATAAGTTGAACACACTTGTTAAAGGTACACGACACAAGTGTTCATGCCAAATATCAATGCTCTAATAAGTGTGTTTTCAGAGAAGATTTTTCTTTGAATATTCAATACACTACACAAGTGTTCATGCCAAATATCAATGCTCTAATAAGTGTGGTTTCAGAGAAGATTTTTCTTTTAATATTCAATATAAACATGTACGGAAAACAGATTGGTAACTATGGCAGGGCTATATGTAACCCTAAGGGACTAAATAAAACAATATTAGTAGAGGTTTATAAGAGAATTGTGCATGCCAAATACAGATTTTTGAGGTTATTTAAGAAATAATATTTTTCTATCATGGTTTGTTGTTAAATAACCCACAGTAAGGAGTATAGATGCCTAGGAATTAAATAACCAGTAAGAAGCACGAGTGATTTGATAACACGCATCTATACTCCTTACTGTGGGTTATGCGACAACAAACCATCATAGACAAATATTTTTTCGATTCTAACACGATTCTACTTGATTTGGTTCAAGAAATTTGGACGTGAACTATATTTTGCAATTCTCTGCCCTTCTTAGTACAATTTAGTGACGTCATTGAATTGTACCACCATAAGACGTTGTTTTCATTCATAAATATTTTGCAAATGACGTCACTTTCATTGAAAAAAACAATCGTAGAAAATATATGACCTCACGTTGATTGATGCTACTGAAAAATCTGACATACTATAAATGTTTTCTTAATTACGTTTCTTAACAAAAAACATTCTTTTCAGGCGTGGTTATGTCACTTATCACGAAATAAACAACTTGTTGATTCATTACATTTATAAATATGCTACATTTATTACATTTCTTTTAGAGCAGGGTTTTGCACGTGTATTTTACTGCAATTACTATTTTTTTATTCGGAACTATTTTCGTAACATTAAGCTCCGCCCATAGTTTATTGCATAATAACCCACACTTGATTTATTTCTTTGTCTATAGAAATATGTCACGTGCCGTGTTAGAATACTATATAAATACAAGGAAAACATGTTGGCCCCACAGCCAGGCTTCTTCTTACTCTAGTGTAATTATGGAAAAATCTTAGTAGAGATTCACCAGATGGCGTTCAATGCCATATTTTTAAGCTCTAGGCCTTTCTGAGATTTTAAAAGATTTCACTATGAACATATAAGGAAAACACATTTGCCCCTGAGGTTTACATATAGTAGGAGTAATCGTGGTTAGGCGTGCACAAAACGTCCATTGGAAAAGGCCGGTAACAATAGCTCACTCTTAGCACTTTGTGCTCAGGTGAATAACAAATAATGCATTTATAAATTCTTATCAAAACACTTACTGAATCTTCCAGATGACCTTTTATGGCCACAATGGTGGTCATCCTATGCCATGCCGACAACTTGTCAGAATGTGCGTTCATTAGCACTGCATATGCTGTAGCTACAGGGGCAATTTTTGTCCCTTGCAGCTCCTTGCCCCCAGTAGCAACGGTTGCAATGATACGAAACAAAAATGGAAGTCTGTAACATAAAAGCTATAAGATGTGAAAAAGATTGGCAGTATAAACACCCACTGCTGCTATCCTTATTGTTCTTCTGCTTCCACACATAATTTTATATCAACAGAAGTTTTGGTAATATTTCTTATAATTCAATATTGCAGTTGTTCTGAAAAATTAGAACACAGGATGATGTTCATGCTAAATGTCTTATTTTAAAGTCTTGTGGTTTCAGAGAAGATTTTTTAAGTATTTACTAAGTCAGCATTTTGTATAATAGTTGAAACCAAGGGCAATTATATAAATATATATAAATGAATCAAAAAATGAATAAATTAATTAATTAAAAATAAACAAATGGGGCTAATTTTGACCCCAGGTCAGTTATTTGATCAATCTTTGTAGAGGCCAAATAAACAATGTTTAAACCAAATATCTGAGGGTAAGCCTGTGGTTTAAGTGAAGTTTTTGTGAGTTTTAACTACATACATACAGGGAAAATAACATTGGGCCCCTCGGCGCATTTGGCCCCAGACTCATATTTTGAACAATCTTTGTAGAGGCCCACTAGACAATAGTTCATGCCAAAAAAGTTAACTAGCGCACATTACACACGCACAAGCAGACGACAGACAACACTGTATCCAAAATGATCCCCATGAGCGCTATGTGCTCAGGTGAGCTAAAAATTAAATAGGTACAGAAGTTTGCAAATATGTAAAAATAACAATTGTATGAAGTAGCAGAGGACTTCCTATTGCCATTCTGATTTAAATGTCATGCATAAAACTGTGTATATCCCAATACCAATAGCTCATAAAGCTATTCCCACTATAAGGTAAGCTCACATGGCAATCAATGTAGTTTACCCTGACCATATAGTGGTGTGTTCAGCTTGACAGTAAAACATAAAATGTCGTAATCCTATTACATGTACTTTGATTGCATAAACTTGTGTAATAGCAATTGATAAAGTTTTAAGGCAAAATTAAACTAGGTATTAGGATTGGGAAGTTTAAAACAAATATTATAGCTTTCAGATGTAAAAGATCTTTTATGCTTTTTGTGCAATTAATCACCCAAAATAACAGGATGAATAGATTTTATCTTTTATAATTCATGCTTAACATAAATTGAAAATTTTAATAATTGTTTACCTTTCTGACATTTCACTAATGATCTCCTTGATCAGATTTTCCCCATTCTCGAACAGGCTTTCAATGCTGCGATGTCGAATAAGAACGCTTGACAAGGCAACATTTCTGGATGACAGTAGGAAAACCTCATCCTCGATCTCCTTCACAATCAGATCCTGAACAGCTTTTCGTAGCACCTAATTATAAACAGAATATTCTTTTATCAAATCTATATTTATGTATTATGTCATTTATAAAAATTTGATAAAAGACAAAATGTTCATAATGACAGACAACTCAAGACATGATTAATTCAAAAATCCACTCATTGTATGAATACTATTATTCTGTACATGTTAAAACTTTAACCCAATTAATTTCTTTATCATCAATTTATTGTTATTAGAAAATAAAACAACAAAATATTGCATGCATCATCTTAAGCCCCTACTGGGATTTGAATCCAGATCTCTCTCCATTTAGATGGAAAGTATTCTCTCTTGAAACACAAAGGCAGACATGAAGAATTCAGCAATTTTTGGCTGTCATATATTACACTTTTAAAATATTTACAAGCAAAATAGACTTATTTTATAAAATATGTAAATACAATCATAATCTTTCAAAGTTTAAAACTTTTTAGGTAAATTATTTGTATATTTATACCGGGTTTAATTCATATTAAACTCATTTAGGAGGATAATTTTTTTTTGTAGTTTTGACAAGATTCTTGTCAATGAGCCCATTTCAGAGGTGTATGGTTAAGACGGAACGAGAACTCTGCTTGTTGGCATTGTTTTCTGGAACTGTCTGAAAACAATGAACAAACCATGGACAATAACAGATGAATACTCATGCATAATAATACTAAACAGTAAACTTACAAAAGAATCATGCATTTCAACATACATTTCAGATGCAATAATTTAAAATTATAATGCAACCTATTGTTTAAGTTATACTTGTAGTTTCTGATACCATTCCTTATGTGTTATTATCACTGTAATATGGTGGCACACTACAGTTTTTTTAGTCTTGGCCAATCTCGTACACAAGCAGGAGCGAACCAATGTCTGAAAACTGGTCACCTCGCAAATCTGAAAATAAACCAAGCACACTTCCAGAATGGTTGAGGCTGTGCCTTCTGAAACATCAGTAACATTAAAATCAAATGAGTTGGGGCAAAACGTTTTAGTATTGATTATTTCAAATCAAAACATCAGAATTCTGAGTTTCCGAGCCTTTTAAGCCAGTTTCAACAACAAACTGCCACTTTCCTGCAGAAGCAAGGTGCCTGAAAACCATGTTTTTACATTGGTAACTTACCAAGTACTTCACAGCAATGGAGAAAATTGGGGGTCAAAGGATTAGATTTTTTGTAATAGTTCAACGTCCGTACGCCCTTTCAAATTTCCAACAGAAATACTGACCGGAGCCAGCATTACACCTTTTTTCGAATTGCATTAATTCTACTTCCTGTATACAGCTATAGTTACAATACCAATGTTTTGGTAACTTACAAACATCCAAGAAAAATAACCACAACTCAAACCTGACATCCATTAGTATTGTCTAAATGGTGCTTACTTGAGCAATGTTCTCTTTATTTAGAAATTCGCATTAGAAATTCGCATTGGTGGCTAAAAAGTGTGGTGTGCAGCCTATGGTTGATTTAATATACATAATACAGTCATAATAATAACAATTATTATCATACTGGCACTAGTGTGATCGAAAATGTCTGGTGTTTCATATTCATATTGAATTATTTCCATAGCATAAGAACATTGAAAAGGGTAAGTAAGGCCTATTATGAGTTGCATTATCGGGTCTTTTTTATAACACCATTAGGACGCTTACAGAATTTGAATGAATATCAGCAACCACGGTCTCATCTTCTGCTGGGTGACAATATTGAAATATTTCAGATGGTTTATTTAAACGAACATTCAAGGGTCTTGAATAATGATGATCGTCATTATTTTATTCTTCATCATCAAGTACAGTTTCTGATTCAGACTCACTTTCAGGTCCCAAATTTGTTTTTGGAGCCTATACAGTTTTTTGTAACTGGGGAGTACTTGGACTACTAGCCCCACGCTTTTCTGCGTTTTGAACGCCTACATTAATGCTCAGTATTTCTTTTATTATTTGTACAAATTCAAAAGAAGAGTTTATTTTCAGATGGCAAGACTTTCAGAGACCAGACCTTTTATCAATATAACGTTGAAAATCGACTTGTACCAAACATGTTATTTTACTAATTAATGAAGATGAATGAATTCCACTATATAAATTAAAATGCTGGGTTTTGCTACACAATAAACACGGATTTTTCACAATGTTCGTCTGCGTCTCAGCCATTTTTGTTATTATTGTCCTGTTGTTGTTGTATGTAGATCACGTGATATTTGTGGTGGCAGTGGTTAATGACCGGGCGAATGTCCAAGGGAAGTAACTGCTGTGAGGAGTTTGAACAAACATTTGACGTCGTTTTGATTCATAAATATTTTGCAAATTACGTCACTTTCATTGAGAACAACACTCATAGAAACTAAATGACGTCACATGTGTTAATTCTTCTGAAAAGCTGACATGCTGTAAATGTTTTCTTAATAACGTTTCTTAACAAACAAATTCTTAGCAGGCGTGGTCATGCCACTTATCACCAAATATACAATTTGTTGTTTTATTACATTTATATACGTGCTACATTTTTTACATGTCTTTAAGAGCGGGATTTAAGCACGTGCATTTTACTGCAATATTTTCTTTATTTATTCGGAACTATTTTCGAAACATTAATCTCCGCCCATAATTTATTGCAGAATAACCCACACTTTATTTCTTTCTTTGTGTATAGAAAACAAGTTGCGTGCCGTGTTAGAATCAATATCAGTAGATATTGGCGCCGAATTCATGGGTGCGTTCGGTGAGGTCCTAGCTTAGTTGTAACCGATCTGCATCGTTCGTAGTACAATCGCAGTAGATTCTTACACATCGTAGTGAAGTCGCGACCCTATTCGCAAGACTTCAACCGAACCCCACGATTCGTCGTAACTCAATCGTACCACTGTCGTAACTGAATCGCAGACTGTCACGAGTCTTCCCGATTCAATAAATGTGAGAAATCGTAGCGAATCGTGGGCTTGTTTTCGTAGTTGAATTGGGCCATAATCTAAAGCCTCCATAACAATATAAATCGAGTCGTAACTGGTCAACCTTTGCATTTGTAAATGGGGTTCCCAATTGAGAAATACAAATAATACATTTGTTTTTCTATTTTTAATTTTTTACAAATTAAAATAATGCGATTTCAAACTTAGCTCAATTACTGGCATACGCAATTTACCGTCTAATAACATGCAAGACAATTTACCTATCTACATAAACATTATTATTTTTAGTCGTGTTTCTGTTAAGGTGGCTATTATCCTCTATACGATGAACATAATATGAATGTCTCTTTGATTTAATAAGTTGTCTTTTTGCAAAGACACGTTGTCGTCATCTTAACCCATCGAAGAAAGATTATATGTGAAAAATGTAGAGTAGGATATAAAACAACCACGTCTATACCTTGTCCGCGACTTATCGATTTACCGCTCTTGTCTGACATCTCATCGCTGCCTTATTCCATTCTTAAGAATCCAGGGTAATATACAACTTTTCTAGACTTGACATAAGTACTGAAAGAGGCATTTACATATTCTACTGACAATACTTTATTGTTTATTATTGTTTATTATTATTTACTTTATTACGTAGGCATGGAGGTGACATCCGCTCCTCGTTTTGAAATTGCACTTAAAAAATAAGTTGCAAACATTATTATTTAATGTGAATTTGAAAATATGATTACTGGTTTAAGAAAAAATAACTCGGCAAACCAATCCGTAAAGTAAGGATTTATTAATAATTGAACGACGGTTATTATTTTGACCTCGCCCGATGTTTGTGTTACGCGAACATATTGTTTAGTTTTAATAGCTAACATGCGCATAATTAAACTGGCATCATTTAAATTAATCGACATTACAGAAACAGAATAACGCAAATTCTGTTGCGTTTCTGTTTTCTACATGGCATTATTATTTTAAAAACAAACTGCTATTGGTTTCTTTTACTTTTCTATGTGCCATGCTATTAACGTTTCAATGATTTTTGTTTCTGTCTAAATATGAAGTCAGCACTCATTATCATTTAATTTCGTCCGCGTCTGTTTCGATGTACGAGTGTCATTTAATCATATTATAGACAAAAAAGCATACTTACACAAGCTGCTTAACATTAGTAAAATACAGGTTATATAAGTAACAAACATAATGTCATTCAACCATTTTGTTTATGGCGTTAAAGGAAAACACAATAAACGACAAAATTGACAATGGAACCACATGTTCAAACAATACCGAATATGAGTTATTGTCTAGTGCACTCGACGAATATATATGACTTCACGAAACTATTATTGATCTTAAGCATAAGAAGTTATCACGAAACAACGTAACAATACTAATCTGCCGACCAAAATGAAACCGTGTTAAAGTATTTTGATGCGAAACACCTTCATTCTGACAATACAAACATAAGTGTTAGCACTATCTTGTATACACAAAACATGGTATGTATTTATCTTAATGTACATTCAATTTCTGTAAATATACATGGTTGGGAATGTTTTCAATTTTAGCCACGTAGTAATCGGAAATCCCAATATCGAGTGTCTTCAGGTGTGCACTAACCACATATAACTATATAACAAACGACACGTACTGTTTGTATGTAAATTTTGTAACATAATATTGTTATCTTTTGCATGAGAGTTTCTGGTTTGTGTCTTGACCAAGACGAACATTGCAAGCGCAATAAATTTGAAGCAAATTTGAAATGCGTAGTTATTCTTTGCTACTGAACAGAGGCCAGTGAATACAATAAGATCAAACTTGAAAACGAGTTTTGCAGATGATAAACAGAGTATCGGTAACGTAATATGAACTTCACTTAATATAAGAACAGGAACGACTGTCTTGAGAAATAATATATTGAGGAGCAGTAAATAAAATACGCATAGAACGCTTCGTTAAAAGCAACATGCTCTATAAATCTATTTATTACAGGAAGCACCCCATCCGTCGAAATTTTCTTTTCATGATCGAATTTAAATTACAACACCTCATTTGTTGTGTTTGGGAAAAAGTTTATGACTTTGTCCCGTTAGAATGAAGTATGCACAAATAGGTAAACATTTTAAAATGTCAAATTTTCAAATGGTTCTCTCCTAACAAAATACTAAGTATAACATAGTCATGCTGTGCGAACTTTACTAGAATAGGGATATTGTTTGACTTTATGATTTCTTTGATAACATGCACTGTATGTCGTACATGATGGCATCCGATGTTGTACTAGCACTAACAGAGAGACTCAAAAATAGTATTGTGCTATTGAATATCTTCTACCTGACGTAACTGTTATAACATGAGGCTGATCAAATAGCTCTCGTCTCGCAAGTGATGTTATTCTTCTATTCGTTGTCTTTAAAGTGATATCTCTTCTATAAGTATACCTAGTCATAAGGAATATATATTACAACAAAACCGTTTTAAGAAAAGATTTCGTCGCTAAGTATTAAACATGAGAAAATGGTCATTTGAACACTTCTTCCGCTGTAATAGGAATGTTAAAGACGCAAGGTTTCGTGAAAATAAAAAATACACTTGGAGACTTTTCTAACGCAATAAGTATTAAAATCAATATAGCTCCCTTATTTTTGAACGCATTTTGTTAAAATTTTGACTCCGACTAATGCAACAGATATTTAATAATCCAAATAAATGAAATTGAAATTGATTAACGATAAAATATCAAACAAATCAAATTAAAAAATAGTCATTGAACAAGTAAAATTCGCAAATCGTACATCGTAATATAGTAATGTGAAATGTAAAACGCATTAACTTACACGTCTTAATGACCGACCGGCTTGTAATATTGTGCTCATACAAGCCATATTGTTTGTTTCTAATTAATGTTATGTTTTCCTGGTGTAAAATCCTACATAGAATGATGAAATTGAAATTTAATTGAAATTGAAGAGCGCGCTGTATTACACTTCTGTTCAAATGCAGCATGTTTCAAACTTAAATATCTCGGTTATGAGTAATTATTTCGATTTAAAAGTGTACATGTGATATTTCGACTACAATATGTAGAAGCAAACGATGAAATTATTCATCAATTACGATCGGATGCTTCAGCAAGTGGGAAAGGGAGCCTTCAACATGCCGATTGCGTTGTTGTGTTCCTAAAATTTTATACGAGATATATTGATTTTTACAATAACTTTATGTTTTCCAGGTGTATCTACCCACCTTAAATGAAGAAATTGAATATAAATTAGAATCGTATCGCGTTTCATCATTTTCACGTGCAAAAAGATGAAACCACAAATACCACACATGCAAAAGTGCCTTATTGTCATGGTTTCATGATCTTATTTATTTAAGAGTATAAAATATAAATAAAGTATTAACACTTTCTAAGTTAAAACAGCATAACAATAATTTATGTCAAACTGTTTGCTGTAAAATTATAATTGGAACACTAGAAAGCCAAATAAATCAACCCGGTTCAGCTATGGATTTAAGCTTTGGGCAAGTAAAGTATATTGCAGTTAGCCGAGTTTATTCCGCATTGTCATGTTGCTATTTATAGATATTGCATTTTGTTCGATTTGTCATGTCTTTGAATTCTCAATATTATCTCAGACAGTATTGCGCCTATGAAAGACGATTATGTTCTTCAGATTCGCATTAACGCCGTGAATGTGCTGTTGGGCTACCTATGACATTTTATAATCACGGGAACATTTATTTAATAACGGATACATTTCCATAATCACGGGAACATTTTATGAAGTGCATTTCTAACGTTTTGTGAAACATGATGATGGAATTCTCCGTTCAAACTGATTCGTTTGTTTCGAAAACTGTATGCTGTTTGAAGTATACATTATATTTCGCCTCGAAAAGCATAAACTGGTGTTTCAACTATCAGATTTCAAATGATATTGTCTGTTTTAATAACTGCAGATGCATCCGTTAATTAATGAATAACTTGCCCATAATGGACCAAATATGGTGATATAGATTTCATACAGTACCATCACTATCAACTCGTTCAAGGTATGTTCCAGAATGTCATAAATCAACATTTCTAATTCAATTCTGATTTTTTTGCGGACAAGTTAAAACATTACGAACGTTATGAAGCCAGAAAGGAAGAAAATATTGTAGTCGTCTATATATATATCTACAACGACTACAGACATCAAGTACACTTAAATATTGTAGTCGTCTATATATATATATATATATATATATCTACAACGACTACAGACATCAAGTATACTTAAATATTGTAGTCGTCTATATATATATATCTACAACGACTACAGACATCAAGATCTACAACGACTACAGACATCAAGTACACTTAAATATTGTAGTCGTCTATATATATATCTACAACGACTACAGACATCAAGTAAACTTAAATATTGTAGTCGTCTATATATATATATATATCTACAACGACTACAGACATCAAGTACACTTAAATATTGTAGTCGTCTATATATATATCTACAACGACTACAGCTATCAATATTGTAGTCGTCTATATATATTTTTTCAACGACTACAGACATCAAGTACACTTAAATATTGTAGTCGTCTATATATATATCTACAACGACTACAGACATCAATATTGTAGTCGTCTATATATATATATATATATATATATATATATATATATATATATATATATATATATATATATATATATATATATATATATATATATATATATATATATATATATATATATATATATATCTACAACGACTACAGACATCAAGTACACTTAAATATTGTAGTCGTCTATATATGTATATATATATCTACAATGACTACAGACATCAATATTGTAGTCGTCTATATATATATATATATATATATATATATATATATATATATATATATATATATATATATATATATATATATATATATATCTACAACGACTACAGACATCAAGTACACTTAAATATTGTAGTCGTCTATATATATATCTACAACGACTACAGACATCAAATACACTTAAATATTGTAGTCGTCTATATATATATATCTACAACGACTACAGACATCAATATTGTAGTCGTCTATATATATATCTACAACGACTACAGACATCAAGTACACTTAAATATTGTAGTCGTCTATATATATATATCTACAACGACTACAGACAGCAATATTGTAGTCGTCTATATATATATATATCTACAACGACTACAGACATCAAGTACACTAAACTATTGTAGTCGTCTATATATATCTACAACGACTACAGACATCAAGTACACTTAAATATTGTAGTCGTCTATATATATATCGACAACGACTACAGGCATCAAGTACACTCAAATTTCCTTTTATTTGCAACTTAACTAAATGCATTGCTTATTCATAGCTTTTATATTGTAGATGCCCTGTTCGTATTAGACCAACCTTCAAAGAATGTAACAGTCGTCGTTTTTTTTTTCATACAGTGAATTACACAAAGATTATTGTTTATATCATCTCTGCCCAAGTGACAAATTAAAAACAATAACAAGCACAGCATCGGCATGAGCAAAATACCTATTCGGAGACATGTACGAATTTATCGGCGAATGTGTTAGAATAAAACGATTTTATCAAATGATTACACTCAATTTAATTTCAAAACTGCATATACGTTAATATATAGAAAAACATATAGTACAATAATAAAATGCAACCAGAGATGGAAAAGAGTATCATAAGCTACATATATAAAATTATGTTAATATTTAAAGTGAATTTCAAGTATTTCTTAAGTTGCTTTTAATTCAAAGTTGGAGAACAGCAATGATAAAAACAGCAAGACAAAATGTAAGAAGATATTTTCTGTATGTAAACACATTTAATGCGTGTATATATTTGCACTAACACAAACAAAGGCATAGAAATAAATTTTCATTTAAGTAACGGTACGGTATATATTTATAAATATATACCATACAAATCAAAGGCATTATTTGAAAGAGGTTGCATAAAGTACAACAATCGTCAAATTTAAATAACATTATTTATGGCTCTAGTAGACTTTGCAAGATATCCCACAAGACAAATTGTCTTATTCATAAAAGGGAAAGATTGTTCTGGTAAAATTTCGTCAATAATTGCCTTAGATTTTTGACATTCACAAAATAAATATTCTAAATGTTCCTCACTGTCTTTGTAAAATGAACATAACGAATCATCAGTTATCTGTTCATCAGTATATTTGTTCAAGTATCATGGGCATTATTCTCATTGGAACCACTGAACGTGACCATGATTGTTCATTACAAATGGTAGTTCAAATATGCAATTAAATTCATGTTCATAAATAAAAGTATTGCACTTGGTACACCATTTCACTTTTACCGATAGTTGTTCATTATTTGTATTTAGAATGATGTATAGTCGTTTTGCTCCAGATTATTTCTTCAATTAAAGTTTTAATACTGTGGAAAATTGGTTTGATAATTTATTGTGTAGGCTTTGATAGACAATATATGTTAATAAACTTAGCAATAGCTCTTTTCACTCCTGAATAATTAATTCAATTTATTTTTAAATTGTACATTCTATATAATTCATGAACAGGAACAAGGGTTCAATCTTTGAATATATCACTCATACAGTGAATTCCCTTGAATATATCACCAATACAGTAAATTCCGTTGAATATATCACCAAAACAGTGAATTCCCTTAAATATATCACTAATACAGTGAATTCCAGCATCGAACCATATCTTGAAAAAAACCTTTTCTTTCCTATTAATATATTTGGATTGTCAAAACATTGATAATACTACTCAATAAAGTGAGCACCTTTTTAAATATCAATTTAAAAATGGATTGAAATTCTATTAAATATATTTAAAGCATGATGATGATTGCACTTAAATAGTTTAAAAGCAGCATAGTCCAGTTTTGGGATATATATCCGATTCCCTCTAAATGATTGAATCTTTTGTACTCAAGTAAGTTTAAACGCTGGAATAAATGCATCCAGGTTGGTCATTTTTAGACCACCTTTATTGTATTTTTCTATGCACGCCCAAAATAAAACAACAAGATTTGATACTATAAGATAGTAAAGAATTGAAAATTGTATTTGGTTGGTTAAGCAGTAATATGAACAAGTGGTTGAATATTAGAACAATGCGTATTGTTAACGTTATAATATTTCAAATTGGTGTTAAAATCATTTTTTTTTAATCTAAAATTGTCAAAATATTTTCCATTATTTATATTTAATTTAATATTAAGTATTGTTGACAAGTTAACGTTGAAATTTATTTTCCAAGCATTTTAAAACTGTGTTGAATCCAGTTTAATTTCAATTTTGATTTTACGCTATCAGAACTATATCTATCCTTGCCAATCGATACATTTTTTTAAATCCACATTGTAATGAGACCTGATTTATTTGCAAAATCATATAGAAAGTGTATCATTCAATGATTATTTAGTACCGTCTAATAAAATAGAAGTATCGTCTGCAAACTGAGTAAATTTATGTTCAGTTCGATGAATAGTTAATTATACATGTTATTTTCTTGTTATCTCTCAATAATAAATACACCACTTCAGCTCAGAGGATCAAAATATAATATGAGAAAGGATCTCATTGTCTGCAGCCCATTTTAATTGTGAAACAATTAGACAAGAAGCCACAATGAGAAACAGCTGATTTAAAATCTATATAGAACACATAAAGCCGAAGCTTAATGTCTGAACCGTAATTAAAGAGGGAGAGAGTAGTCTGTAAAAAAAAAGACCAAGTCAATGAATCAACTGCTTTTTTAAGTCTTATAACAGAGGTAATCAAGGGATCTCAGTGTCTTTAGTATAGCGCATAATATCGTAAATTAATCGTTTATTACGCCTTTTGTATCTTCCTTAAATGAAAACAGTATGGTTGTAATGAATTAGCTTTGCCAGATATTTTTCATCAATAAGCTATTTCTTCCTAGGAAATTTTTTAAATAGTATTTTAAATAGTAATTGGGCGCAAATTTTGTAACAAAAAGCATTGATTTATCACCCTTAAGAATACAGGTTATGATACACGTTTGTATTATAGATGATTGTCACAATTATTAGCTTCATTTACGTATCTGATAACAAAAGCACACAGTTAATTCCAAAACATTAAGTCCGCACAAAATCCAGAACTGCCTTAGCTTGTATTATTTTAAATATTTTGTGAAACTTTTGAAGCATTCTCTATAGATTTTGAACATTCGATTTAATTCGACCCATTTTGGTTTAATTGTGGACAATTTAATTATTAAACTTAGTTAATGAAAGTTTCACTACTACAGTCGTTATTTTCGCTCATAAAAAAGATTGACAGTCTGACGATATTGCATTCAGGATGAATTTTTGGTCGGTTTCTCCATGTGTGTCTTTACGTTAAAGTTTATATATAGTCTTTGTAATTGCATTATATGTTTTTCTATACTGCAAAAGTAAATACTTAAACAGAAGGAAGAAATGGTGAGAGTGGTATACAAATCAGTTCCCCAAATGCTGACTGTTAACAATAATCTTATTTAGCAACGTCTTTATACAACAGCTTCCGGTAACGACGGTCGCTCTGATATCAACAGCTTCCGGTAACGACGGTCGCTCTGATATTTGAGTTATACATGTCTAAGACCCTTAATTCATAAAATAATAAAACCGAGCTGCACAAAACATTCGTGTGTATGTAACTATGGAAAACGCATTTACATATATCTTAAAAATGGTTTGATCTGTCTCTAAAATATTGATGATTATACAACTTACTAATGGTTTCTCTAGAAGAAAACGACGTTGAACGCATGCCAAATATTAATATAAGTCTTGTATTCAATCATACCATCCATCAATTTTCTATTTATTGTATGTTTGGAAATTTAATTGTCGTCATGGTACGTAAATTAAACTTTTTTACGGGCTCAAAAACACAGGAATTATATCGATCAATCATTGAAAAAGTGCCCAAGCAATATGGAATATGCTATAAATTCACACTCACTCATATTAAACCGGACTACGCTATTACCCAAACATATCTTCGATGTATTTCTTCTCAATTAATATATGCTGAAAACAATAGAGCTATTTATTTGTATAATATAACTTTCAAACGTATCCCCTAGTCGTTTTAACAGCTTCAAATACTTTAAACATTACGACATTAAAGGGTGTTATGTTCATAATTCAGGGTTAGGTATGAGGTTCGGCTAGCCCTCAACCCTCAAAACTCCCAAAGTATTGCATTGACCGTTGCAATGCGATGGTCGCGCTTAAATAATTGTACGTGTATAATTTGTGTTCTGTTAAAAGGCTGTTTGATACAAAAGAGACTTATCCTCTTATATATAACAAATACATATAGTTGATATGAATAGTAAAATAAAAATGTACAGCAATAATAACTTGCTGCGGAATATATTTAATGTGAAATAAAAGTCACATAAATTTTCTAACCTTTCTTCACAAAGTTGACTTCAGTTAAAACGTGCACGAGTGTTTGGAAAATGTTGACGTCACTCAACGGGAACACAATCTGAATACTCAGGCTTACAATCTAACCAATTAAGAAAAAAAAATCAAGCGTGACTATATGAGTCGCGTTCTGAGAAAACTGGGCATAATGCATGTGCGTAAAGTGTCGTCACAAATAAGCCTGTGCACAGGCTTATCA
This sequence comes from Dreissena polymorpha, assembly GCF_020536995.1. Classification (NCBI taxonomy): domain Eukaryota; kingdom Metazoa; phylum Mollusca; class Bivalvia; order Myida; family Dreissenidae; genus Dreissena; species Dreissena polymorpha. Next base: position 68,500,073 of record NC_068362.1, on the reverse strand, counting down.
GGGACGACACTTTCCGCTTTTATGACATTTTTCGTTACTGCACAGACTAATCTGGGACGACACTTTACGCACATGCATTATGCCCAGTTTTCTCAGAACACGACTCATAAATCTACTCTTTTCATTAAAATGCAATACGTGTTATACGTATATTTTTTGTCCATAGTCTCAGTCGATAAACATAAAACAACGAGCGATTTAAACAAAGCATTTAATATCATCAAAAGGCCGCTTATATGACACACTCTGCTATACATACATAAATAAAATGCTAAATCATTATCTTCCACACGTCGTCGGCATTCCGTGTTCCGATGAAAGTCATAATTGATTAATTATGATTATCCTCATTGGTGAGATATATTGTACTCTTATAGCAATCGCCTTATGTAATTTTATCAAAAGCCTGCTGTTAACAAACAAAAGCTTAATGGAAAATGATTCGCTCATTAATGAATAAAACGCAAAATACAAAAACAAAACAACAGTTCCGCAAGACCTTTCTGAATGCTTTCGTATTAACAAAAGACATATGAACATGGCTATAAAGTTATAATGAAAAAAAGAATACTTCCTAAAATCATCTTTAAACATATAACATATACATTAAAGTACATGATATCTGACATACAACTATTTACTCTAAAACTCCTAATATGTAAATCAAAACATTTATGCATGGAACATATTTTAAGTCGTAATACCATTGAAGAATCATAACAAAAAGCTTGTAACAGAATTGCGTCTAGCCTGTTGTTATGGAATTAGTTGGTTTAGTTAAAGATGAAAACTATAAAATGGAAGTTGAACACAATTTAACCGACCATCTGTCTTATCTTTTATATTTATGGAAATGACATTACGAATAATGATTCTCTCAATGTGTCTCAAACATTTGTGTCCTTATATAAAGCGATTATTTTCTTTAGATGTTCGATTACTTTGTTAGTACAGACATCCTTTGGCATTTCAAGAAACATTATCGGGCAATATTCCATCCATTACATTAACAAATGTCGATTAATTAAATGATGTTTTCGAAGGACAATTTTTGAAACTGTGCACTTAGTTAATTTTCTGATGAATGCACTTTATTGACAGCGCAAATAAACTGAATATACTGAACAAGACAGTTTCTATTTCGTCAGCGACTTATGTTGTTCCCAGGCGGTGATTCTATTTTTCATTTATGTTTATAGTTGTACTGTTACATAAGTTGCGGATAAGACTAGGCATTTCTCTCATCATATAGTTTCTTGGGCAACATTTGCTACATTTAATATTTGAACACTTCGATTTGTTGTATGTGAGTGCTGTAGAATGAAGTGCATATGGTAAATGTATTCATATTTCAGTCTTAAAAAGCTGTAAGTAGTAGAGCTTTTGAAATGAGGATGATCTTTCTACAGCTATTAGGTTTGACAAAGTGTGGTTGGGTAATATTCAGTTTGCGCGTCACATTTTTACATTCCTGTTATCATTGCGTCTTCATATGAACATTTGATTATAATAATTCTACACGCACGTGTGGTTTGTGATACATGTGGGTTAGCTAGCTTTGAAACCGGTTAAATCCTCCAATTATTCACATTTACCCTTCCAGGGCGATGAAGACAGTTTTAAATAGTTGATTTATAGTTTTTGTGAGGTTCGTCCCCACCCTCAAACAGGTTTAAATCCTCCATGCTTAGTGTTGACCTTTCCGATGTGTTTATCCCAGTATGGATGCTATTGTTCTAGTAGTTGAAGTTCTGTTATAAAATGATAATTACAAGAATATAGGTCATTAATTTTTTTGAAACAACTATTGACACATCAGTTATAAGATCCAAGATTTTACCGAATTCACGCAGTCATATAGAGGATATTTGTTCACGCCTGTGTAAGATCGTTTGTTATTTCGCCACTCATGAAAATATTATTTCTATGATAACTCGTGAAATTACAAACGATCTTACACTGACATTTACACATTTTCTGTTTCTTTTATGCCCCTTTTTCAAGAAAATAATTAATTATAATTTCCCTTTCGCTGAAAAGTGACCCTCTCTCCCGTGGCGGGCCTCAATACATTGAAATGACGTCTCTTTTTTACGAAATGACGTCATTATTCCAGGAAAATTCTTCACTTAAACGCTTTTTACAATGTAAATAAACGGTAAAAAAAGCATAAAATTAAAAGAAAATTTGTTGGATTCGGTGGATAATCGATTTTATTTCACTCGTGATCATAGAAAAAAATATAATCAAGGATATAAGCAAGGAAAGTACATCTTGATATGATAATCTAAAAATAGAAAAAGGAATTCCGGAATGTGTTCTTTTCACTGGTAAAAAGAACCATTTTGTTCTCTTCACTGCTGTTATTTCTCTGCAGAAATGTCATAGTTTATCATTAGGTATAGAGCTTAAAGAAAATGTTTTATCAAACATAAGGTTTGTGAATTTAAATAAATAAAAAAAAAGCCAACGTAAACAAAGGTAGAGACTCGATTTTAGAAAAATACTTCTTAAGTTGTCCAATAACACTTCGATTAGGCTCACGTTTGACAAACACAGCTTGTCCGTGCAACGGCAAATCTGTGGCGTATACATTATATTCAATCAGGGTCACTGCAATACAAAATATGTGCCGTGTCCTGTGAAATGGGAGTTAAATGCATGTTCGTGAAATGTAGTCCCAGATTAGCCTGTCCGCATTTCACAGGCTTAACACATGAATGAAAACCCTTTTTCACAGTGCACATATTCTGCTTTTGAGGATAAGTAACTGTGAGTTGCAGCATAGAAATACGATTACGAAACGATTGGTAAACATTCGGGTTGTGGACAATTTGAGAACGTGATACAGTTAACATTTAATAATAATATACGATATTGCCTTTCTAATAAATATTATAAAACATCGACAAAGATATGATACTTATATTAGAAACCAATTATAAAACTAACGGAGAACTATGCCACTGTTGGTGACTATTACAATTAGAAACAGCATATAAACCACTCGATGGAATTAAAGAATTTTTTTCCAAAAATACAATAAGTCCTTGGCGAACCATAACCATTTCTTCTTAAGCCTACGTGATGTATGTGCGATGGATTTTCTTTTTTCTTCAAAACCAGTAGTTAGGCACTCATCCGTATTAATAACTGTCATACGTAAGCTAATCTCATTAGCAATAAATGTCATCGGTTTCGTGGAGACGTGTGTATGGGTACATCATGTACGAAATTAAAATGTATTTTCCACGAAGCAGGGGTTTTGAGAGAAAATCATTGATGCAATATGAAGCAATATTTATAACATCAACATTAACTTATATATAACTGATACACAGCCTACAAGGAAAGAACAACAATACTATTCTTGATCCATTGCATGTACAAATCTGGTACTGTTGTTGTGTTTATTGAATTATTTAAATTTAGTAAAAATCATTTTTTCTTCCTTTTCCTCTTCTGGTACAAAAGGTGCTCAGTGCGATGTAAGTTTAAAATTATTTATATTGTTAAAGTGTTCAGGTCTTTTTCCAGTCGATTTATTTGTACTGTTGTATACACGTTTGTCCAAGATACTGGAGGAATATTCTAGTTTAGGCCTAACTCTTGCTTTTTAATCATGATCTTTAACTTTTGATGAGCTGATTGTAAAGTTGTGGCGAAAAAATGTTAGTCCCTGGTTTGCATTATTAGTGATTGAGTTAATACGTTTATTCCATTTGAGGTTACGTTAGGGTGTGAGACCTAGATATTTGACATGATTAACCTCTACAAGGATGTGAACATGTAACTTATTTGAGGAGATTATGGGGTTTCTTTTATTAGTTATGCTGAGAATGTTGCATTGTTCATAGTGGAATATCTTCAACCAGTCCTGCTCCCATCGACCAGCAGCTTGACTATCTAGCTGGAGGTTCTGAGCGACGAGGAGTTTGTTGAAATTTTTGTAGATGATGCTATAATCTGCACGTCTCTAACGTCCTAGAGTGTTTTGTTTTAATATAATCAGCAAAATCATTTATACAGACAAGAAATAAGACTGGCCCCAAGACAGTGCCCTGTGGGACTTCGGTGGTTGCAGGTACCTTGTCTGACATGGTTTCCTCCAGGACAACAGTCTTGGTTCTATTTGTTAAAAAAGTCAGATATCCAGAAAAAAGTATTTGAATTAATTCCATAGTATTTTAGTTCGTATAAGCGGCGCAGGTGGGGTACTTTATCGGTTTAGCAAAATCTATAATAATAGTTACCGTTTGTATACCTTTATTTTTTTATTGTGTTAGGTTTTGGAGGAATGATATAATTTGTGTTCACAAGAACGGGAATGTCTAAACTCGTGTTGGAGGTCATATAAAATATTATTTTTATCCAGGTCGGAGATGATAAAGCAAGTTATATGTTTAAGTATTTTACAGCAAATGCTTGTCAGTGATATCGATCTGTAATGTATAGCAATGTTGTTCTCATTTGTATAGACTGTTCATACATTTGCGTGCTTCAGATCAGATGGGATTTTTCCAAGGGGTAGGGAATGTTTAATGATTAGAGTCAGGAATGGGGATATTTTTGTACTGCATTCCTTAAGTACTTTGCAGGGGATTATATCTGGCCTTGATACTTTATGGATTGTAAGGTTTTGTAATTTTAATTGTTTACTTAATTTCGAAAGTCAAATAATAATTAATATTAATGTTTAATCACAAAGAAAACATTCGGTACAACAGAAGTTGATTACACCAATTTTCAGTCTACATTGTCCAGATTGTTTGGCAATTAATTAAGTTCGTAAAAATGAGTATTTAAAGAAAAACGCATACACGGTAAACCAAATTAAAACAATGAATACAATAGTGTCAACACATTAGAACAAACAATTCGCAGAATAATTGGTTTAAACAAGTCTTAATGGCGTACTCCCAATAACGTCCTTACTTAATCAAATACATCAGAGCCTCTGGGATGTGTCAACTGTATTTCCACCGAATGAGACTAAAGGTTTGATATTGAAATACTAGTATATTATACATTAAGATAATGATTGTATGTGACATTGGGGGACACTATATGAATACCTTAGATCAACACATTAATCGCATAGTTCTAAAAGGTCATTTTGCCTAGCCAATAAGGGTATCACGTTTAAACGTTTAAACGATGGCGTTTCGTGTTTTGCTCAAAAACGTTTACAAAAACAGTAAACGTTTAAACGACAGTCAATGTCAACAGAATCCATTTTAGTTCATTACATTAAGATGTTGCAAAACTCATTAAACGCTGCTGAAAAAGACTCGTATTTGTATCACGTGCGCCAGATGGCCTTATTCACAGTACCGTAGACATAACAATACACCTGTACAACCTAGACGTCTTGAATATTTAACCCGCATCGGCACGAAGTGCTCGGGAAAAGTTTCCCTCTATTTCTTGCATGATCATGCCCCTAATCGTCTTGAACATTCAACGCGCGTCGGCATGAAGTGCATGAGGAAAATTTCCCGCCGTTTATTCATCGGCATTCATTTTTAATTTAATGAACAGATACTCGTTTTGATGTACATCTTGTTAAGTAAAACAATAAAAACAATTAACACCGGTGTACTCTTATTGAAGAAATGTGGGTTAAATATTAATTCATCTTTGTTACAAAATATAACGGCATGTAAGTAGAAAACGCGAAAACCAATGGTTAGACAACGACAAGAACAGTTGGTTTTAATATGACGTCATTGTCCAAATGGGTTATGAACTAAATATAACTTCCGGAAATAATCACTACTTTCAGTTTGGAAATGTGATGGCACTGATGCTTTTAAAACGGACGTATGGATACCGTTTAAACGGTATCGTTTCGTTTATTTCATTTCGTTTAAACGTTTAGAAAAATCTGTAAACGTGATACCCTTACTAGCCAACATTCCTTTTTCTCGTAATGAGCCATGGCTATTTTGGAATGCCCTGGTAATTAATAACATGAACGAGACGTGTAAGTGGCTCTTATACAACTTTCAGAGAACCTAAAATAAGAATACAACATATAAAACGTTCAAGTGAATGTTTCTTGTCGCGGATACAAATCTTCACCGCTCAATGTTAGTGCTGGAAGAATGTTAGTGTAAAAGTTATTCAAGATTAAGAGGGAGTACGCCATATTCTCAATCAGACCAGTTTTGAGAAGCTCGTTATATTCTTCGTTTGATTAGTATTGCAGATACCAATTTCAGATAGAAAAGCATGGTATATATACTTAGGAAAAACCATTGTTATCTGTTTTTGTAATAACCAATATATATCACAAAATAGGCTAGAATTGAGTAAAATTGAGCAACAAAAACGTTATCAGGCGAGACACTCTTCGTGTGAGTCATTGTGTGTACATGTTGAAACGATTAGAACTATCTAAAATCGAATTAATACAAAATAGACAAATTGTAAGATTGAAAGTTTTATTGATAAAAACATCCCTGCATATAATTTACTCACATTTATAAAATATGGTAATAATCTTATTTGTAAATAACAATAACATACACAGTAGTAAACATTATAATTTCTTAACATTTATGAGGATTTGATACCCTGATATATGAATCTTGGCTAAAACTATAATCGACCTGCAACTTAAACAAATTAACACGTTTCAGTAATAATGCGGGTAATGCGGGTAGTGTTTGACCAACATTCACAATGCACAGAAAATCCGCAATAGGCAGTAAAACATATGTGGGGTAATCAAGTAAAAAACGTTGTGTCTACGATTAAAAATGCAAATAATGCTAAACGAAAGATATTGAATTTAGGATGACAGACACGTTCTGAAACCCATTTTGATTTAAGTTCAAAGCCGTCGCTAGAAAACACAAATGCTGTCTTCCGAAGGATAGGCATTATTATTTCCATTAAGACAATTTGCTTCAATTAAACGCAGACATCATGTGCCAGTTTGTAAGGATGATTGGCGTCATATGATATTATTTTGTTAAAATGTCTGCGAGTGGTAACAATAGCACACTTACATATGGCAAGCTGATCCCTGGGCGGTTTTAGCACAGAGTTTCCGCGGTGCCAGAACTTCAAAATCAATTTTTTCAAGGAGTTTTAATTTCCGACGCTCTAAATTTTCACAAACGCTTGTAACCTCAGATCCGAATGTTGTCTGCATTAAGCTTGCGACCAATGCAAACACACACGCGCTAGTAAGCTGTATGTTCGTAATGGGCTTTGATAAGACGCGAGTGAAAACAATCATGATGTGTGTCCGCTAATAATTAAGAAATGGTTAACCCCACTGAGGTCCCTATGGCATTATAGTGACCAACCATGCAGCGATAAAATCGTAAATGGATCGAAGCCGTAGCCGAGGTCCATATACGGTTTGTGGCTGTCTGGCTTATCAGTATAATGCCATTGGGACCGAAGTGGAGTTTATTATTTCTTATTTTACACCGAAAAATGTCCTCTGTACCATTGTACAGTGTTGTACGATTGTTTATGGTTTAGAACCTTAACATATGGATTTAATCACAGAAGTTTTCAGCCCTGCAGAACATCCGCAATGTTGGTCCTTTTATACTTTAAGAAATACAGGTTTATCTATGTTTTAATAATACTGTAGTTTTCACTTAAACAAAAAACAACTACTTGACGTTTTAAACATTTAATGAACATATTTAATCTTATATGCAACAAATGACAACTTATGTTAAACAATAACACGAATAAATATTGTATATTTTATATTACATACATATATTTTATAAAAGTATAGTTTATTGTTATTTAGCAATTGACAATTTTTTATAAAAGTAACATTATATGTTACACAGAAAAAATACTGAGTTAACTATATGCATTGCATTAGTAAATGATCCTGAAAAATACATTTTATCACAATATGTAAAACTGTATTCAAGGACTTGTATTTTATGTAAAACAGAAAAAACAAATACAGAGTTGACATTTCTCATTGCAACAGTAAATTATCATCAACAATATACTCTTGTTATAATAAAGCCCTCAAATTTTACTCATGGATTTGTATTCTATGTTCAACAGACAAAATATTAATACTCATTGTAGAGTAAACTATCCTTAACTACATTCTGTCACAAAAAAACCAGGGATATTCCTCATGGATTCATACTAGGCATTGGATTAAAGTTTAAGTTTATGTTGCATCCATGAAAGTTAAAGACAGGTGACGGTCCTGAACAAGCTCCGAATGTCAAATAATTGTCAAATTTGACAAACGAAACAGATTATGAATATTTCATAGTATGAGATACGTTAGGAACATTTAGGAATGATTCTTGCAGTGATTGGCTTTGGCAAGAAGCATGGGTTGTTTTCTTGAACTCACTCGATTCATAAGAATTATTATCACTTTTGGCACTATCCTGCAGTATGCTCTTCTTGAGATGCAGACAAAGCAAGTGCATCGTTGAAACCGTAATTGAACTGATTTTCATCGTCATTTACAATGCTGCTGAGAGTAGGTTACATGGATCTTTTATGCTCCGTTGTAGGGTCTTTGACCGTGCTGCTCACAGAACTTTCATTTGTGTGACCTAAAACTGCTATTATTTGTCGCGTTTCAATCCAGCATTACTGACAGCAGTTATGGTTTTCGCTGGTATACAATGGTTTGTGTGGATTCTTGAGAGACTTGCCAATTTGGACAAGTTGTTTATTATTGTTTCTAATGTGTTTTCCCAAGAACTCTGTTTCCAAACCACACAGTTTCTGACTCACAAAACACATTTTTTGGTCTCTGAAAAAAGCACTGCACAATGGTTTCCGTTTCTCTAAGTAGAGTTTGAGGCTGGCTACTGTACATGTTGGGGGTGTTGGTCGCGTACATTCTCACAGGCTTTTCATCAACTGATTTTTCGACGCCTTGGTGTTTCTTAGTTGACTGTGATCTCTTCAACACATACTCTAAACCTGAAACAAACAAATGCACAATATGGTTATGTTCACCATATTTATGACAGGTCAAACTTTGAAGGCAATTTATGTTCATAATATTTAAAGTAAATGATATTGTTTGCCTAATTTTATTGCATACAAAATGTCATTTTTAAATATAAAGGTAATATTCGCGGAGGCATAGTGGATATGGTATCTGCCTGTGTGGGTTTGATTCCTAGTCGGGAATCGTTCTCATGATCACCTCAAGACACCTGGTACTGGTTCTTGCCCAGGAAACAGACTCGAGTGTCTCAAAAAGCTACAGACTTTCCATGTAATCGAGCTAACATATATAGTTTGAAGCTACACTAATATGATCACAAAACCTTGTCATCATAGTGGAATTCAAACATGCAAAGCTTCATTTAACGTTGATTTTCCCTACCACGCCTGCAGAAGTGCATCCACAATTCAAACCAGACCTTGTTGAGCAGTCCTTAAAAGAGAGGAATACATGTTTTATTTTATACCTGCTTTATGTTCCCCAAAATACAAGTTGTATCAATCGGTAAAATACAACTGCACAAAAATAATTCCCATAAGATGCTACTCGCTAGTTTTCCGATTCTGTATTACCATACTAGCCAGACTACTTTTAATGACGTCACTTTGAATGCAGAAAATTATAAGAGCATTTTTGGTTAATAATGAACGCTTAAACTCTTTTTTTAAACTGATTCTAAGTTGTATATACTTAAAATAAAAGGAATATTACGCAAGTCAATTGTTACAAGTGTTTGTATCAATATCGCGGTTTGCGCTATTTCGTATCACACTCGACGCTCCGGCTTTCGTTAGAAACGTCATCACACAAGTCACTCGACTGATACAAACGCATGGAACAATTGTCTCGCGTAATATTCCGTATTTATTACATCTTTTACATCAAAACTTTCAGTTATTCACAGTGAGTAGACACACTGTGATAGACATCAGTATAGTCCCAATAATATGTTATCTACCCATTAATCATAACTGCATAATTTTGCTGTCATTTAAGTTTAATGCTTTAAGACACTGCCACTGCAATTATGTGCTTCCTTGTTCGTTTTAAGACATTTTAGCACCATTGGTTAAGTTGTGATTAAATAAAACAGCAAAATATAATTTGTTCATTACTTAATCTGTAAAATATAGTATTCGAAGTTTAAACTGTTGGTGTGTTGATATCAAATGCCAGAGATAATATAGCTTCTTGATATTTTCTGTATCGATGGGCCTCTTGTGTTGTACATCACACTTCCCTTCTTAACTTATCAGTTTCGTACTGTTCTGGCAACAGGTCACTTGCCTTTAATAAAGGACCTACTAATTGTTTATAATGAAAATGCAATACTGCTCCAGCAGCTGGAGTTTCACTTCTTCATATTGTAATGTTTTCACACTATTAACTCAAAAGCCACAAATTAACAGTACTAGCATTTAACGCATTCACCTCCAAAAGTTAATTCAAAATTACGGAATACGCTTTATTGTTATTTTGTTTTTCGGCATGGCCGAATAAAAAGATATGAAAAAAATTACATGTCCCTGTGTCTGGAAAATCTGCAAGTACATATTTCATGGACTGTGCTACTAATAAATCATCGCTGTCAGAGATTGCAATAAGAGAAACTTTATAGGACGTTACTAGGGATCATTAAATCTCCGACCCACCAACCTTGTGTTACAAGATGCGTGCCAGTGGGTTCGACTGTAGTTGGAAACAAGGTCGGATAACAGAAGTTGAAGGAAGAAATGCTATCCTTACTAACATCATTTTAAGCCTGTAGTGAAACTAACACAAGCTGAAATCGCAAAAGAATAATGCATTTGAAAACTTTTATTGCAACATTTTATCAGACACATATTGTGTCGTATTAAAGATTAGACAGCACATATAATAACAGCTCAATATGAAAGCATATCTTAATATAACTTTATTAAACATATAAAAAACCATGAAATACAATAGTTTTTTCAAAACTAATCCACCCTTTTGTAGGTATGTTGTTCTCGTTGTGCATACGTTACATGTGCAGACCAGTGCGTTCAGCAGACGGTACTACTCCGTTGGTAAGTTGACTAAGCTGTGAAGAATACAAAAACAAACGAAATAAGTTTTTTGGTTAAATATCTATTTGTATTTAAATCAAATCGATTCACCAGGAAAAGCCCCGATGTACTTTGTTTGAAGAAAAAATTGTATATCTGTTATCTTGTGTTGAATTATGTAGTTGTAGTGTTGTTGCTGTTTAATTCATTATTTTTTGCGTAATAATGTCAAACTATTATTCTATTTGTTATTTTATTTAAGAATAAAACACCTAAATGAAATACATATGAAACAGTAAATCAATAATAAACCGAATAATGGTATTTTAATTTTTTCGATTCAAACATGCAAAAAATAATGTCTTTCATCTTTGCGGGGCCAAAATCCTCAACTTTTATATACAAGAAATATTTTATTTGTATACATGTTTTAAATAACTTATTTGTTTATTTGGTGCTGCAGATCACGATGTATGTTTGCAATTAAAAACGACAGAATACACGATTTCGGAGTACATACATGTAATTTTATTTCTTGATGTGTAAATACTGTTTCTTTGTCAATGGTCATAAGAGCCAAAATTCAGACTTGGAAAACACTCAAAATGAGCTGCGAAAGACTATCATGTGTAATAAGTAACATTTTAGGAACAGTTTAACTATTAACACAAAGTTTCAAAGTATTAGCTATAACACAAATTCTCGTGTAGTTTTCTATTTCCATATTGAACTAAATAGATACGCCATGCCCTTTACGGACTGAAAACAGAAAAAATGACCTTTTCTTACTCTGACAAGACAATTTTTAGACAATGTAGTTTGATTTGATGAAAAGATGTTTTCGTTGTGAAAAACCCATGTGACACATATGAGACGTTGTACAATTTTCACTTAATTATAAATGGCAAAATATTCTTTAACAGCTCGATCAGTTTGAATTTTATATAAAACTCGTTAATTTAAAACAATATATATATATTTATAGTACTTTTGAAAGAAGACGTTTCCTAAGTTTTGGAGATATGCATGTAATTTACGTATATCAGAAATTTGTCTTCGATACAATATGGAATACACTGTTGAAAGTAGATTTGGTATAATTAAGTAAATGTAAGAAGTATGTTGATGTTTGGTTTGTTAGACTAAATAATGATTTCACGCACTAACATGCACATTATATTCCTACTAACACACATATATTCCAACAATTGACATATTTATCTATGTTGTATCTTGGTAAGATATACAATTGTAATGTTTGAAATAATAAACTAAAAACAAGAGAAAGCCCAGTTTACCTGTTATCACGTTTTAAACAATAAATTAAAATAACATACAGGAATTCAAATATTATGTTTTCATTGAATGGAATGAGACTAAAAAAGATAACCATACACGATACAAAATGGATACAAAAAATGATTAAAACCCTGTTGTAAGAAGGAATGCAGCTTGTTCGTAACCGTGTATTAGTTTCTTAAGCAGAAAAATGTTAAATACTTATCAAATGAGTTTAATTTTGCAATATATAACTAGTATATGTACTATTTTTGTACCCTTTTGAAAACATGTTTTCATTATCAAACAGCCACACCTATCCGTATCTTTTTAAGCCATGAAATGTGATACCTAATTGTCTTTACTTAATATAACTGTTCCCAGCAAAAACTATGATTCATTTTACCAAACTTTCAATGCCATAGTAATCAATACAATTCTATTCCATATCATTTTCTATTAAACCAGTTATCTCTCAATTACACGCCGTAAACATACATTTGTTCTCGAACCTAGCATTTAAAAAAACTTTCACATAGTGGAAGTTTAAGAAAAAGTACTATTTAAATGCATTAACAGAAAAATAAGATTTCATTTCTCGAGACTTAATATAAAACCAGAAAAACAAACATTAATAGTAACACAATTTCTCCTGATTTATTTCTGTGGTTCATGGTATACAGGATCGTATATTTAAAGCGATCCCAATAATAAAGTTACAGTAAATGTTTGACATATTGACGAATACAGTGTCATCGAATCTCTTCGTCGTCTTGGAGGCTGCGAGTCACTCATGTACGATTACCGGAACCTTAAATACAGGAAAGCAACGAGATTTTATGGCAAGAAATCGTCAATAAAGTAGGAACTGGAACTGTGTTTAATCACATAAATCACGCAATATGCTCGAACAAAACGCCCACTGATATTCAACAATCTTGTAAAACCTGATAATAGGTCTGAGGACACTGTTGTTGAAGTAACATTTACGCGACATCTTGTTCAAAATGTTGTTCGATTCCTACACTGATTTGATTTGTAATTGTGGTTGTTGATGTAGTTGTTTTGATTGTAATTACGAAGTACTTACACATTCACAATTCGTTATCGCCACCTGTGATATCGATTGAACATTATATGCATGCGAGCTTGTTGCAATAGTTTAGTTTCCAATATTAAATGTATGATCATAATCGCCAATATTTCGCTTTTGTATATGGTTAAGTCTTGTTTTTATGATGTTCTTGTGAATGAACATCACAAAGCCGCTGTTAAAATAATAACATATGGTTGTATAATTATCACTTATAATGCGACATTAACCAACCTACCTGCACGCAATTATAGTTTTTAAGTTCACATTAAATATGAATTATAAACGTTTAATTGATTATGTAATGTTGGGTTTACATGTTTATGTTTTAGCTTTTAATGTTACGTGTTCTTTGTTATGTTTGCAGTTTAGTGATGTGAGGGAGCTTGGAATGGCAACGGCTTGCTTTTTGGGATCATAGTAGAAAAGATCGGCTCCATTCGTTTAATCATTAAGATGCCCTCTGTAAGTACTTAACAGTACGTGGTAATACATTTCTTAAGATTTGACGTATAAATATTACACAACTAAACAAATATTTATAATACAATCCTCCTGATTGAATGCAGTTGAAAAGGCACTATCATCAGTGCAAGTAGTCAACTATGATTTTGTTGACATAATATGTGCTGATCGAGATAAATCTATGCGTCATATGTTTACACTTGCAAAGAAAATCATATGTCGATGCAAGCATTTGACCAACTCAAATTTAAAGGTCACCCGATAAAATATAGCGCATTCAACATTTTTAACATGCTAAATGAAAATTGTTTCTGTATGGCCATGGTTCAGTTTGTTCTTTTTTTAATAGAAAATGTTACGCTTTGTAGAATGCCAGAACAAAAGACTATACGGCGGTGTCTTCGAAAAGGCTAAAATGCTACAGTGATGTTTGACTTATCCATGAATATATAATGTAATTATATTATATTTATATGTATACCGTTTCCGGTCAATGGTGGTCAGGTGAATTTTTCGGGAGTGAAATATTATTAATAAATAAACGGTAGACTATTTATAGAACACTATAAGAAATACATATAATAATAATAAATGAGTGATGGGATATTTGGGTGATGAGTTATTACCAAAACAGAAAGTTCAACGGATGAGTCGGACATACTAACTAGGACTCAATACCTGTGCAGAACCGGTTTTAACAAATGAACAATGGTGGGCAACGACGATTTCAAACTATTCAACGGATAACGAAACGTACACAAATGAGTAGTAGCAATATGGATACGTTTGCAAACATTGACATAGTAAATTATTGTACATTTTCGAAAAAATGAATGTGATAAAAGACAAAATATCTGAATGTAGAAATGACATAATCCAAGTAAACAACAATCATAAAATGATAGATGCACGAGTTAATGCCCTCGAGTAAACTATGAATTGGCAAATCGAAATGACCCGCTCAATATGTTACCACTCTATAGACAAAGACGCCAGAGATATTATTATAATATATGGACTCTCCGAGCGGCTACCATACAATGACAGAAACCTTGTTTTGAAAAATCCTTTATAAAATGAGCTAGATATTGACAACAGCGATATGATGATCGTTCGAGCACATCGATTAGGCAGAAAAATCCCAAACACAGATGATCAAAATAGCCCGATGATAGTGCGCGTCCGAGCCTACAAAGATACTGAAACCATACTATCGAAAGCATACACGTTAACGCGCAACTACTTCGGACTAGACCGCCAATATCCGAAAGAAATCTGGGAGGTCTCTGTATTGATCCCTTAAGTGGGTGCATTCTTAAGATAACCCTAAAGATATACTATGGCGTACCATTTGGGTTGAAAGTCAAGAAGACCTAAAAGGTTAAAAGAGAAATGTACGTCGAAGTAAAATTATTGTACGTCGACATACTCATATAAAATACACTTCGAAGTATATATTTGTACGTCAAAGTACAATTTGTACTTCGACATACATGTTTGTACTTCGACGTACACATTTTCTGAACAGCCAATCAAAAAACTTGTCTCTTGAGCCGATTTTCCTTCAGATTTATTTATAATAAATGTTTAAAATCTCTTTTTTAATTGAGGAGAAAATGAATAAAAATATCAGAATGGCAAACAAAACACATAGAAGTTTCAAATATTTAATGCATTTAAATAAATTATATACAAATTTGAAGAAGATTCAATTTTTACCTTTTTGAAATTAAAATTATTCAGCATATTGTGAGTATTTATTGATCATGCGGAGCGGAGTATCACGACCGTCCAGCGCATTACTGTGTAGGAAATTCCCAACGGTAACCAAACAGTTGCCAAAAATTAACGGGATAAATAATGTATAATAACCTCCTCGTTGGTCGTATTTTGTGATATCCATAACTTGCATAAGTCACAGGTTAATTCCGCCACGCCAGGCCAATAAATACGCACCATATCTATGAGATAGCAGTCGATAGTCGCATAATTTGGTATAAATAATAATAATAATAATGTTTAATAAATACGCACAATATCTATGAGTAAGCGGTCGATAATCGCATAATTTGGTATAAATAATAATAATAATAATGTTCAAAGTCAAATATCTCTAAAAGCAACAGATGTAAGGTGTCTTCTGATTGGCTAACACTCAAGGGTCGGTGAAAATTGTACGTCGAAGTACATTTCTCGTTCAACCTAGTAGGTCTTGTAGACTTTCGACGTCATGGTACGTCATATAGACACTAAGTACTGGTCCTACCCAGGAAACAGTTTGTTTCATCAAAGGTCTCAATTCAACTTGACAGCTTGCTAAAGCAGTTGCATTTAGCATACAGTACACTGATTTAACATAATCAAAATCATGTGATGTGTCAAATCAATTTTGATTGACAAATTTGACAGGATTTGTTTTTAATCCAATAAGTTTTAGACTGTTAAATAACACACACTACGTTTTGAAAGCCATGCCTGGAGCTTTCGTCTGTATACCACTGTCTTCATCAGAATAATGATTTCTACTGTTGGGAAACGTTAAAAACGCTAATTGTCTTCTGATTTATTATCAATGTATAATTATGTGTAACAGCATAACAGCATAACGACATACTTGTTTCGCAATTTAAATATTTAATAAATACAGGTATCTTGCATGTTTCTAATTTTCTTTCGCAAACTATTGTTGAATAGTTAAAAGTTTGTCGCCACTAAAAAACTAGCCATTTTGTAGCAATTCTTAAATCACAGTCTAAACTGCATACACTAAGCTCTATAGTTACAATTTGAATGCAAATATTAGAATGCATCATGTTATATCATCCATATTTTTTTACTTAAACTTTCAAATAACACATAACACAGTACATATATAAAAAGGTAGGTGGTATTGTGTGGAGATACAAAACACTTCACATCATTTATTTGCACATAAAATAATAGTTACAAAATAAGTAACACTAAAACACTGTCATCAACCTACAGTACAAGAATATTTACGTATATGAAATTACAAAGTGGTGTTATTTTATTACCTTTTACAACATTAACAATGCTGGTTTTGTACTAGCCATAAAACATTTATCATGGATTGACAAGTAACAACCAATTTATTAATTACACAATAGAAAGGAAATCATATTAATTGCATTATGCATTTGCTAAACAAGCTATTTGCTACTGTTTAGAATTACACTATCTTACTAAAAATGATCACAACAGGTACTTAGTGCTTTTACATACTTGTGGTAAGTTTTGTATTACTAGTTTGACATTAAATGGCAGACACTTGTCAATATACAGACTAAATTTGCATGGGAACTTTCATATTTTTCAGAATAATTGCCTTCAAATTGTTAATTCAACAACCCTTTGACATTGTTTGCACATCTGATCTTATTATACCATAGCTGATTTTTGTTTATAGATAGACAGATATAGACTTTTCAAAGTTCTATAAAAGTTCACACATGTTCCATCCAAGTAAACCAACAGAACCAATAAAGATCACCACAGATAATAATTTTGTGTATAGCTTGGAAATTTTTATAGTTCAGGAATCCCACCTTTTTTTATTTCTGTAAACCAAAACTGTCAGTTTTGCTGGATAGAATGGCTTGTGTGATGCCCAGCTCTTGCCATGGCAGAACAGCTTCTAAAAACGGAAAACCAACAAATATCTTAAAATTTGATCAATAATGCAGACAATTTATAAATGTTTTTTTGTTGATTTCGAATCTGATTTTTTTTTTTACGTAAGATTGTAGTTCGAAAATCCAACGGTATCGGATTTTGTGGTTTTAGGCCTAAACTTATTATAGTGATATGTAACCTTTCGGGATATCGGTAAAGTGCGAGCAGACGAGATGTAAATACGTTTAATATTAAAGCTAAAAGACTAAAAAGTTAGATCGGAATATCTTGAAATTTTGTGAATAAATGTGTTTCTGATGGATAACAACGACAACTTACCAGAATATTGCTCATGATTACACGTAAAACTTCTTTCTGAGAACGAATGGAAAATGCGTCACGAATTCTGACAAATAAACAGTAGGGTGTCGTTATTGAAATTACGCGAGAATACTGGAAGAATAGAGATGCCAACTATCATGCTGTAGCGTAATTGTGTATCGTTCGTGGAAAAGACACAGTAACCAACAAAGTTCATTTCTGATTTCTTTGCGTTTTATTTCTGCTTATTAACACAACATAAAATGTACTGTGTCACGTAATTATGTATCGTTCGTGGAAAAGACACAGTAACCAACAAAGTTCATTTCTGATTTCTTTGCGTTTTATTTTTGCTTATAACACAACACAACGTTTCCAAAATGTTTGTCAAATACAAGATACATGCGAAGCCCGCAATGGGCCCATCCCGCGAAAGCCAGCAATAATGCGACTTGTATGTTCGGCCGTTTTAGTAAGACTGTCTATAAATATAGATATAAACAACGAAAGCTTTGATAATTGTTATGTGTTCAATTCTGATTGGCTGTGTAACGTCACGTGTCTACATGTACAATTCTGATTGTCCGTTTGTTAAGTCACGTGTCTGCAACCTAAATATACGTATGCAACGGACACCTAACGAATACATACGGAATTGACCGAAGATTGGCACATACGGTAAGCAAATATTCGTGTCCGGTAATTATAACCCGAGGCTAATGATTTGTTGATCCAGATGGCTGCCTATTTAAGATTGTATGAAATGTGGTACAAATTTCGATCATTATATAAATCCAACAATGCCCCAAATGTGCGTTTTGTGTGCGTTATGTTACACAACTTTCCCCCTTAATTTGATTTTTTTATATTTTATGATTTAAAAAAATCTTTTAAAATTTTACTATTGAATTACTAAATAAATAGCAAAAACTACATTCATATAAACACACTCAAATGATGGAAAATATGCGGATAACAATATAATTTCCTTGACAAGCATCTCTGCTGAAATAAATAACATTAGTAATTGATATACAATTAAAATGTCAATCGAAATGGTGTGTAGAACATCATATGTTGATCGTTGGCCATCTGTACATCTGGTGTCGTCCATGTTGTCTTGAAGTTGTAGCTCGCGGCGAATACGATGTTTCATTGAAGTCATTGCCGCCGTCATGAAGATAAGCCGATTGTGGATTCGCCCGTGGCAATTGGAATGCGTTTGTTGATTCAGCTCTGCTTTCTGATGTTTAACTTGCGTCGTCGATTGTCGTTTCCGTTGTATTCATCGTTGTTGTTGTTTTCGTTGTCGTTTGTACTTGTGTTGAGGGCCCCAGCGTCTTCATTTCTCTCGGGACATTCAGATCTTCTATTGGCAATAATTCTCACGAGGTATTAACTATAGCAGTGTTCTCCTTGATGTCTTAGGCCTCGGAAGTATCATTCCAAATGCGTTATCTATGCACGTCAAACAGTTGAACGGCTGCATCTACTCTATAGTGTTTAACGTCACAAGTATTGTGTCCAGTGTTGCGTCACTTGTTGTCCTTCGAAATCTTCTGGCGTTGGTCTTCTTTTAGCGATAGAACCAGGTATTCACTTTGAGAGTAAACGCCGTGATGTTCCATTCTAATTATGTTGTTTGTTTCTTCTATTCGTTGTGGAAGGCGTTGTCTCGCGAAGTCGCTCTTCTTCGGCGTTGTCTTCAAATCTCGATATTTTTATCTGCGTCGTGGTGATACAAGTATCAGTTGTTCAAAATCATGGCAAACATTTCTAAATATCCCCTTAGTTATTGTTAAATATCGTCATGACAACTTACTGTGATATCTTATTCAAAAAAATAATTTTTTTACAACGAAAAAATATTAGTCAATTCCTCAAAACATACTTCGGATAAGTACATGACAGTTTGACATCTGACAAGCCATTTACTTAATATGACTTGTGTACCGCCTTAGGCATAATCATTTTACGCACGTGCAGCCAGTAAATTTTTGACAGGCGCGCGCCACTTTATTGACCTAGAGTAATGGGTAATGATAGACGTACCTGTTCATATCATGGTTTCAAAAACCTCATCTTTATCACTATAGTTTTGCCGTTGGGCATAGATTTATTGACATGTTTGACCTGTGCACTTGTAAAAATGCGCAAATATGACAAGGCAGACTTTTATATATATGCATTCATAATATAAGAACACGTATCGCTAAATTTGGTTCCAATTTTCATGATGTAACCACACATCATCATGTATATCGTGTGTTATAACATAATTATTTTAGGAAGCCGGAAAGAGTCTAATAACGACATCATGAAAACCAGTCATAACTGATTTATGTCATTTAATGAGTTAATGTTTGGGTTGACAAGAATGGAAACTCTACACCAGTATTCGATTAAACAGTTTGAATCATACACTGGTCGAATGTGTGCATAAATGAGTACAGTTACCAAATTCTGAACATTGACGAACGCCTCATACGATATCCGTGTTAATGTTGCAGTGATCACACTTCCGGTCCTCCCAAAACAAGTTATCGATAAACGTTATTAATTAATTTTATTAAATTGGTAAATTAATTGTCGATTGATTAAGCAGACGCTATACTTTTTATATTCATAGCGATTTAACAAGAATTCTACCAATTCCATAAACAAGCAATATGGAACTGAAACATCTTTTCATCATTTTTAACACGAGTGTCAATTTATTTTGAAATGCATTAATGCTAAACAAAACACTAGAACGGCAAGAATCTGAAGACATGTTCGATCGTACATGCTTACCTACCCACGGACAGTTTAAAATATATATGTCTCCATCACTGAAGTACTGAATTTTTTTGAAGTAGCGGGATATACAACAGTTGAACAGTCACGATCATGCGCATGTGATTTTGTACGACAATCGCATAATGGAATTTGTAATAAAACCACGTAAATACATTTTCTGGTCATTTACCTACCGACATACCCGGATAATGTGTTTTCCGTATTTCATTTTGTCGGAAACCATGTGTCTATACACTGAATCAGCCATATCTAAAGAAAATCCTTCATATATGCATGTTAACTGATGTCCTTGCTGAGTCCTCAATTTAAATATTAACCGATTGATTATGCCAGGAAAATATTAGATTCGTTGACAGTGAACTTTGTCTACAAAATTAGGCTGAATGCACATGAATTATTCATTTTCTTGAGCCAGCTGTTATTACACTAAATCCGTTCAAATGTCCGTTTTTAATATATGAGTCGCGTTCTGAGAAAACTTGGAAAATTGCATGTGCGTAAAGTGTCGTCCCAGATTAGCCTGTGCAGTCCGCACAGGCTAATCAGGGACGACACTTTCCGCCTTTATTGGCCTTTGCTGAGAAGAGACTTTATTTTAACAAAAAAGATATAAAAAAAACGGAAAGTGGCGTCCCTGATTAGCCTGTACGGATTGCACAGGCTAATCTCGGACGACACTTTCCGCACATGCATTATGCACATTTTTCTCAGAACACGACTCAAATAGTCTTAAGTAAAAGGAACCTGCCGATTCGTAACACAACAGTGCATGCATTGTCTATCCTTGAATATGTCCTTGAATAATAATGCAACTTAATCAAAGGAATTTATGTTACTATTATACATTTGTCATTACACTAACGCATCTTCCGAATTAAATAGATCAATGTATGTTTATGCGTTAGACTAGTAACTGTATGGTCATCTCCTTAATCAGTTCTGTGAATATTTGATAAGATTTTGAATTGCGTATGAAAAATGAATACAAAAACATGCACCGGGGCTTGTACTTGATAAATAAGGTACAATACATTAATTATGACTATCGTTGCATTGCTTCGACTGTGCTCTGGTCTAAACATCGGCTTGCTGCTAAATGCAGCGTTAAAAAAATAAGAAAGACCTGTACAAAAGAAACATCTATGAAAACAATGACTTATTTTGACGATATTTGTATCCGTCACTACCAGCAAATTCCAAAATAATTTCTCCTTTCGTACTTTGCGCGGCTGTATTTTAAATTTGCATTAATCCACTTTTAAACACATTTTAAATCGAAAACTGCCTATCCGAAGGTACAGCCTCGTCATTTCTAATGACGAACGGGTGAGGCATATGTAAAACAAAACATTGAACTGTATGACGTCATATAAAATAATCGAATTATTTTGTCGATGTGAAATGAACAAGACATATTGTTTTCAATGTTTTTTAAATTTATTTTGGTATGTGTCATTTGTGTAAGCAATATTAGCAAAAATACACATTTTATCGGACATGATCATCAACCAGTAACCCCTACTCATAACAAAACGGAGAAAACATAAAAAATGTTACGACCCGCACAACAACATACTCTTATTCATTTGTTCCATAAACCATTACGGAATGGAACAAACTTCCTCTCGATACAAGAAATGCTGATTGCCTTACGTCTTTTAAGCGTCTTCTAAATATAAATGTTACGAAACCGAATGTATTCTACTATGAATGACTCAAACAAATGTTTCTCTAAAGACTGAGAACTGGGTGTAGTACACTTGATCAACATCTACTTAAGTGCAATATTGCATGTTCACTTTTATGCACTTGTGGAGCAATTCAAACAGTTTCTCAATATTTCTTAGAATGTCAACAATTTACACACCGAAGAGAAGTCCTTTTAAGTAAAATTGCTCATTATTCTCTCCAACCATACACACTTGATTATTTGGCGATAAAGTCTTGATTTGAAGAAAAAACACGATTATCTTTGATGCAGTTCATTTATACATAAAACGCCGTAAACCTTTTGATACCTTGCTGTCTGCCAAGGCAAACAGCTTCCTTGTTTTTTTAACAGTTTCGCCTTGTCTTTTCTTTTGTCTAATTTGTCTTCATATCTATTTATCAACCTAGATTAAACTTCTCTTGCTTTCTATATGACATACATCTACGCTTATGTGTGAACTATTTTTTTATATATTGTATTGGTAAAATACATGTCTGCTACCTAGATAAATGTTACATACTTGCTTGCAATTACTGCGTATGGAGAACAACCCTATACGATCTTGATCTTTCGTTCTAATCCTCTTTTTGACAAATGTGACTTAGTTGCTATTATATATGCTATACACATGTATACCCTATTTGTTCGTGAAATAAAATATGTTTAAACTAACCGTGAGCATTTATGTGTTCTGATTTTGAATGTGGGATGAATACGAGCTACACACTTTGACAGAGGCGCATGAGGCTGCATATACGTTGCAAATGGCTTTGTTTGTCTTACAACATAGATGATCAGGCAACTCAATAGTTGGTATACTTGAAGAAACCGACGTTAAACGCACAACTTTTAATAATGTAATAGTTGTATAATAATATGCGTAAAATCCCTATTATCTTTTGAAATGCGTTGTGAAATAAACGTTTTATGAACGGTCCATAACCATAGTAATATTATTTACAAACAAATTAACACGTGCAACACTTGTCGATGAAATATTGAATACGAGCGTATGGACTCACTCAAGTTGTAAAAACGAATATTAGACCGGACTTTTTTTATCATAAAATCAATATAATTATTTTTTGTGTTATATGAATGAAACAAACCAATATTTTTACACCTAGTTTTTTGTGAACAGTATGTGGATATATCGGGATATGTTATTACTTGCAAAGCGAGATTATACGATTTTGTCATATATTTATTAATTTAAATTAAATGTGTAAAAAACTTATTAAAAATATATTTTAAAATAAATTAAAATAAACGTTAAGAAGAACATGTGTCGAAAAATGCCAAATAACCCAGATATTTAATTCTGAAATCTAAAAAGGCTGTACAGTTGAATTTGCCAGCGTGTAAATCATGCATGTACAATGTTAATCTAAATTTAGTTTAAAGGTTCATTCTTAATTCCTGCAACGATATCTCTTCATACGACACACGAACACTAACTAAAAAGACGAATTCTTCGGTTATTGTTATAAAATATGTACGAAATATCTTCGTCCCAATCGGCTCGGGGCGCTATGTGTCTTTGCTGCATTTTATGAAATTCGTCTTCAATGTATAATTTTTCTTGTCTATTTTGTGTTATTGTTACATATTTTATCAATATATTACAATTTAACACACATACAAAATCGTATAATCTCGCTTTAAAGTGGACCATATATGTAAGTATTATATAACTATGAAATTTATCTACTTATCATTTATATTGAATTACAATATTTACACCATAATGACACTGAAAGGTGTATTTCACAAATCGCGCGTCACGTTGTGCCATTTATATTTTTATTCATGTCTGCATAATTAAATTAATTTAAATCGTTTCAGATGCGGGATCGGTTTGAGATACATTCTGGGGTAAGTGTTAGGATCGGTTAGCCATCAAACTGGTTTAAAACTCCAAATAGTTTTTAATTAATAGTTGTGTAGCGGTGACCCAAGTTGGAAACATGTTCAGTGTATACTTGTTGATGTGTTATATCCGTGGTTGATAAGAACAATAATTTATCTAGTATTGCAGTTTTTTAGAGTTTCAATGTTTGTCACATTTGTGAAAGATGTGAGGTCTGGCTACGAAGAGAATAGAACTATCTGGAACCAACTGGTTAATGTGTTTTCTTATTACGATCTATTGAAAACATTGTTAACAAAATCACATAATAAAATTTGATATGGTCTTTTCGAAACGAGGATCCATGCGGTAAATGAATCCGACAAACAGACCATTCTAATAGTGAGTTGCGCGATAACAACTTAAATATGACAAGCAAATCATAATATAACTTCAGGCCGAAATAAATTGATGGTAAATGATAACATGCCATTTATCTAATAGTTCACTCCTCAGGCATACAATCTGAACATTTTGGGGAAAATATTTAGTGTGTTACTATCGCATTTCTTTGCTCATTTGACTGAACTACACGTAATCGTTCACGCCGTCCTCAGATAAATATTAGACAACGAACGATACTTACATACTATTAAATATCATCAACACACCATTTGCATGGAGTTATATGATATAAAGATACACACAAACGTTTTTTTAATAATAATATATCATTCAATATATCCCACATATCTGGAGGATGACGTCATCAGATGCAATGCATAATGGATAAATAATGCCCTTATTGTATACCTTGTATACTTGGGTGAAAATAACGAGTTGTTCTGTTCTGTTCTTCTGATAACCACCTATTGCACTAGAATTGTATCTATCCATAATCTTGTCTTGCGCGAAGCATAAGTTAAATCCAACACAGTGTTTTTTAGAAAGGATTCCGTTACTAAGAATCACTATTAAACATATATTAAGAAAACAACAACATATATTGTTATTGAATACATGTGGCGTGAAAACAAAACGTGAATTAAATATAACGAAGTGAATCATAAAGTCACATATAATCCGCCATTGTAAATGACACCTTTTTATGCATTTGCTTCATTATACAATATTAACATGTTGTATGTTTTTTGTGATTATTGGGTCATGTGCCAACTAATTCTTTCTAATTAAGTACACTTTTTATGCAGTTATCGAACACCTTTTTAAGCACGTTGGATGTCAGTAATGCAAAACATATAAAATTACATAAGAAGCGTGAATTAATACGAAAATAAAAATATTACTCAACTTAAATTGAAAACACAATTTACTTTGTAAATTTCGAAATATCGTTCTTATTCTGCAATTGAAAATTGAATTACTGGTTGATTTTTTGAAATGATAATCTCTGATTTCTCATAACCATACTGTATGTTTTGATATTTACAAAATACATATTAATGGACTTCTAATACTGATCCGGTTTACAAACGACTGAAATCTATGGAATGATATTAATCGTGATTCATGATTGAATAGCACATAACATATCTGAAATAAAAGTTTACTTTTAAATTCTTACAAAAGTGATGAAACTGCAACAGTCATGACGAATCCAGTCAGTTATAATGAAACTGCACCAGTCATGATGAAACCAGTCAGTAATAATGAAACTGCACCAGTCATGATGAAACCAGTCAGTCATAATGAATCTTCACCAGTCATGATGAAACCAGTCTGTCATAATCGCAGTGCGCAGAATAATCCTAATGCAAGTGACCAAATTTTGAGAGCAAGTGGCATTGTTATTTTTTGCGATGGTTGAACACATTACTTTTCGGAGAAAAAAAATGAGAGTACTATTCTAAATAAACTGAATTAGATCCCTTTGTTATATAACCGTTTTTAAACTGAATACGTTTATTATTGCCTTCAAGACCAGTAGGCCTACTGGGCACACAAGCCATTGACTGTCATGAATGTTTTTGATAGTTGTAAGTTGCAGTTGGTTCTCAAGAAAGTATACATGTATTTTAGCAATTGTGGCTTATCCTAAGTCAAAATTTTACTGTAGTCGTAATCGACCGATAAAACTTGTTAATCAATCTCATATTTATGAAGCAGCATAACCCCCATTGCCACAGAGCAGTAAATGTAACTTAAATACTTTTCTAGTCTTTTTACCAGGCTATAAATAACATGTATGTAAACACATATTTATTACTTTTATGTATACATAATCTCTGTGGTATATATGGAAACCTGAAAGTTACAAAAACAACAATTGTACTCCTCGTTGAGAAATCAGTAGTCTTCTACTATTGTTATGCTATAGAACATAATTTTCAATCAATTTGGACACAAATAACAAAAAAATGAAATACAAACAGATTCTGTAGGGGTGATCTCGCGGGCCTCGTCGGTGTCGATGCGGTAGATTGTAGTATAAAACGTTAATGCTGTCATCTATGTTTTTACGGCGATAAGCAGGCGAATTTGTTCCTGTGGATGATTCATGTGTACGATCGTTATAACACTTATGTTGTTTCTAAAACTTTCAAGTTTAATATATGCATAGATTGCGTGTAACAACAATACATGTCCCTACTCGTTTTAATAGAATTCCGACAGTCGGTGATACATTCTTGGATAAGTTGGAGCTTTTGCTTTTGCTAGCCCACAAACCGGGCCAAGCACCAGCATTTTTTGCTTACCACAATACTCAATTGTTCAAGATATTTTACAAGTATCATGGGTAGGTAACCTCAACATGCACAAATCCTGTGGTAAATTTGACAACTGCAGCATATGGAAGTTAAACATAACAAATTATGTTATCATTCATATTACACTGAGTTTTTTTTTATACTATTAATAATGTCAAATTAATTAATCGATACGTTTTACAATTAGTTTCATTATTAATATATTACTATTGTATTTTTATTTTTGTTAATACTTTTTGATTGTTTTTTTTGTATTTGTCTTTGTTTTTGTATATTTATATTTGGTGCTGAAATTGTGACATTTCTGTTGCCCTTTGACATTTGTATAAGACGGCGTGTCTTAAAAGTAGTCCGTTTGCTAGATAACGTCAGAAGCATTTACACACTCAGTCTTAATATTTGGAATACATGTATGTTTATGCGAAATAGCACAAGCCACGAGACGGATACAAACTCTTGGAACAATTAACTAGCGTAATATTCCTTTTATAATAAACAACAACGATCGAAAACAGATAACAATTGTACTTTTTGCTTTAACAAAACTGAGAAAACAATGACTAAAACGGTACGCCAAAATTTATTTAAGGCGCGTATGAATTCAGTTTATGTAAATTAACGTGTAAACATTTAAACCGTGAAAACACATGTTTCCGACACGCTTACCTTAATGACACCGTTTATTCAATATTTATAACAATTAAGTTGACAAGTTTATTCTTATGTTTATAACAAAAACCTTGAAACGATATGCACGTCCGCTTCCATTCTTCCATGTCTTTATCGAAACTTAGTTTAAACCACACTATTTTATTGTATTCCTATCGAAATATACATTAATGCATGATAAACACCCACTCCGAAATACGTTTTGCATTCGTTTGATGTTTTAAACAAATAGTTTACTGTTAAAAAACAGCACGTCCGACATGTCCTTAAATTCCAGACAGTTTAAATTAAACTATTGTGTTTCGTCACAGAAATTACGTCACACGCTGTACTACGTATATATATTTCTTAATATAAACAAGATATGTGTTTGTCAGAAACACTATGCCTTTTTGCGCCGCTTTGAAGCTATATATTTGACCTTTGACCTTAAAGTATAACCTTGACCTTGACCTTTCACCACCCAAAATGTGCAGCTTCATGAGATACACATGCATGCTAAATACCAAGTTGCTATCTTCAATATTGCAAAAGTAATGGCCAAATGGTAAAGTTGGAGCTAACAAACACACACACCATCCAACCAACCTACCAACAGACATTGCAAAAACAATATGACCCCCACTATAGTGGTGGGGGACATAAAAAGGGGTTTCCTATTTTCGTTGCGCGTAATGTGACGTCATTAAATGGGTCGAAGAAAGTAGTCCGGCTAGTATGGTAATACGGAATCGGAAAACAGCGAGTAGCATAATACGGGATTTTTTTTCAACGATCGATACAACCTGTAGTTTGTTAAAAGCTTTAGACAGATATATAATCAATCTAGGTATCCGATTGTTTGTTTTGATGAATTTGATTGATTTTATCAATAAAATACTACTTATGTGTTAAGTCTTAGTAATCATTAAACACATATCGTGTAATATATGAACTTTCTGTTGAACATGTTATAAAAATATATCATGCAGCGTAATATCAGGCAGGTATCAATGACTGAAATGGTTAAAGACGCTATATTTGTCTTTCGATTATTATGGCAGATATATATATTTCACGATAAAGAAGAAATGCTGTACGGTATATACTTAGGATAAAACGTTGATATCAGTTATTTTGTATAATAACCTTTAACACAAACATGTCTATACTTAGGAATACTCCGTCAACAAACAAGCCTTCCCATTTTGAACTTGTTTGACCAATGCGAATTTGACGGCGACCGTTTTAAACGCTCAAGCAAATGCTGACATTAAACAACACTAAATCGTGTGCGATGTTCCAATCTTCGCGTGTATAACTGCGTATAATACATTAAACGATAGGGATAATTACAATCGCATTCATACGAAAATTTCTCATAGTTCAATTGATAAAAAACCGCTCATTATATATGTAACACATACAATTGCACAACGTATACGTACATCGACAGTCTTTATTTTAAAAGGCTGCTATAATATAAATCTATGTATGTTCCTTTATATCAACAATGACACAATCGGAAATATTAAGTGGAGATTACATGCACATTTATTTTGAGAGGCTAAGAAGCTCTGATATATGGATTTTGGCTTACACGATACTTTTACCTGAAACTAAAATCACAAACACAAGTTTAAATATTTCTGCGGCTAGTATTAAACTTTAAATAATTACTACACTTAAGATATAAATGTAAAGTAACAGACACATTCGGAAACACATTTGGATTGACCTCATTAGCGCCTTGGAGTAAATATGCGACGCTAATAAACAAACATGTAGACTTCCTAAGGATAGGCAATAAAATATCAAATTATTTACTTGTTTAAACATCAAACAAAATGTGCAAATTGAAGTTATATGATATATCTTGGTAATATGTCTGAAATTGGTAACTATACCAATACTACAAGTATATATGAACTAACATGTGCAAGAATTTAGTCCATGTTATTCAATTGTCTGAATATTGACTTCGTGATAAAATGATTTTTTTTAAAGAAAACTCAATTTAAAAAATGCTGGAGATATAGGTACTAAATCGTCAAAAAAAGTAAATAATATGCTGTACTTGTTTACATAAGCAATATTTCATTTTGTACATATTTGAAATAAATACGTTGTATTATTTAGTTAGGCAATCATGATGCCTGTTAGCCGTATTGTCAGCAATAAAAAACAACATAATTAAGGATTGATGTCAACATTTGTGTATTATATTTATGGGATATGTTAAGACTTTGTCCTCGTCTATCCTACTAAGCGTCAAATTACAGACCCGACTCGAGATATATTGAAAATAAGCTGCGAAAGATAGTTTACCATTTGCAATTAGTACATTTTTAGTAACAAAGTCATCTGTACACACAGTACCAAATATAAGATACCTGTATAAATAAAGTGGCGTCTAGTTATTTATTCCATTATTTGGCTTAACACTTACATTACGTCCGCCAAGGACGCAACACAGAAAATAAGCGATTCAATAATCAGAAAATTGACATTTGCATACTCTGACAAGAGCACTCCTTGACAGTATTATTACATTTGTTGAATAGATATTACCGTTGTGACAAACCCATATGAGACGATGTACACATTTCAAGTAATGCTGCTTTCGCAGATCGATCAGTTGGAATTGAATTAAACACACGTTTATCTGATGTCATAATAATACACGATAAACCATTCTAGTATAATTTGAAAACATTTTTTAATTTTGGGAGATAAACTTTACTGCGGACTTCGGACCTTCATTTACATGTTGTGTACGTTTATCTTAAATCAGTGGAACGGTATGCGATAAACTTTTTTAAGTAAATTAGGTATAATACTGTGCATGTACGATGTCTTTAGATTATTTTGTTATTTACTATTATTTCAAATAAACGATACGAAATGGATACAAAACCTTCGCGGTATGTTGTCCCTTTGAAGATACATGTGAGAATGTGAACAATCTTGCATACTGTGTTTACCAGCATTTAAGACGTGCAGATGTTAATAACAAACTTAATTAAAGTAATTGAATTACTAGTGCGACTGAAAGCAATGTATCATCATTAATAGTGTTTCATACTAATCACACAGCTAAAAGAAGGAAAACAACATGTTCGGAAACCGTTTATTAATTTATTAATTCCTTAATTAGAAACATGTTAACGTAATAAACCCCTTTATAATAGTATGCTATATTTATTAATCGTGTTTATTTCACAACTGATGTAACACTACAAGTTTTTATAATCAAACGGCCAAACAATTCGGTAAGTATTTTTAGTCAGGAAATGTGATTTCTGAACTGTGCATAACTTAAGATAACCGTTCACAAAAACACTGTGATACTTTTAAGCAATATGTCGTCTAGAAACGAACGCAGTCGAAGTCATAGTTATGAAAAAAGATCATATTCTAGTACGCCATATATTTTCAATTACACATCTTTTACACACAGGTCCTCTCGAACGTAGCATTTCTAAACCATGTGAATAGTGGTAGTTAAGGACAAAATATTATTTAAATGCATTTACAGAAATATAAGATTTTATTTTTGGAGACTCACCGCAAACAAGAAAACAAATGCTAAATAGTAACACAAATTCTCATGATTTGTTCGAAAGGTTCATGTTATACAGGAACGCATATCAAACGTGATCTTACCAGCGACGTTAATGTTAAGCTTTGACATATTGAAAGAATGCCTTGACATCGAACCTATTCCTTGTAGTGTAGTATGCGAGCCAATAATACAGGAAAGCCACGAGATTTGATGACAAGAAATTGTCAATAAAGTAGGAGCTGGAACTATGCTTTATCACATACATCGCAAAATGCATGATATAAACGCCAGCTGATGTCCAACTCTTTTATAGAACCCGATGATATGTCTGATGAAACTGATGTTGAAGTAACATGCATGCATCATATTTGGGCGTTTTCTTGTACACAATATTACTGGACCTTCGTACGTTTATTTAATTTGCTATTGTTGGATTTATTGTAGTTGTCACAAATCGTTATAACACAAGTGCTTTTGATATAACATATCATGTACGCGAGCTTGTAATAAGATATTGTATTATCTAATTTAAAATGTATAAGCATAAGCGCCTATTTTACACTTATATTTTGTTTATTATGGATATGTTGTTTATGAATATTGTTTGTGTGAATGAACATCTTAAAGATGCTGTTGAAATAACAAAACCTGATCGTAAAAAAAAAATAACAAAGACAGCCGTAAAATAATAAAACACGATTGTATTTAAATCACTAAACAGGCGACGATAACCAGCATACAACCATGCCATTCGCATGTTCAAATTCACATGAAATATGAAGTATAAACCTTTAATAGTTGATGTAATGTTAGGTCGACATGTTAATGTTTTAGCTAACAACATAAGACGTTCATGGGTACGTTTACAGTAAAGTGGTGTGAGCAGACTTGACGTGGCAAGAACGTTAGAATGCGGATTATAGTAGCAAAGAACGCCTCCATATGTTCACTAATTGGTAGGTCATGAGTTAGTTTTCAACAGTAAATGGTATGACATATCTTAACATTTGACGTATGAATATATCAAAACTAACACTGCCTAGAATGAAGTAGAAAAGACACTAAGACGTTTTAATTTTCGGAAAAAAAGTACTAAATGGCATGATCAAAATAGTATAGTGTGACTTATTCACACTCATTGACGGAAGTGTACTACATGTACGTTACAAATGTTTGATATGTTATGTTTGAGTACATATTAAAGCATACAGGCTTTTGGAAAAAACAATTCGAGAACAAAACACACAATTTGATTACTACTGTTTATAATTAGGGGATAACTTTGTGCTTCACAGATAATATTACTATCGTTCAATACAGAGGAAGCTACTTTCTTCAATACAGAGAATATCGGATAAATATTATCAATAATTGTATTTTTATTTCTTTTATAATTTGTACTTTTCAAAAGGAAAAATATGTCGACGCAAACATTTGACATAATTGTAGTGCAAGGTCTCCAAATAAATATTTATTTAAAACATGTTTAATTGAAACTATAACCACTTGGCTGTGGTTCAGTTCGTTCCATTTAGACAATGTAACGCTTTATAAAGCGGCGGCATCGTTAAGAGAAGTTCTTTTGCATACGTCGTGTGTCTTATCCATGAATATTTAATTACAATTTAACCTTAATTTACTAAGCAAAAATATTGTTAAGTATAACATTGAAAACGTTTCCAAATCCTGAACGTTCTGTAGCTCTTCAGAACAAAACCGATAGATTTGAGATGACGCTTTACATATAATCTTTTCACTGCAGTTGTACAAGGAGAAAAACGAAGCAAAATATTTCAACACCGATTGCCTATTTTAAAGCATTTTTTTATAATTAAAATTGATCAGAGCATTTGTTTGTCGTTGATGTAGTCTATACGTGTGAGGGAAATTGCACTGGATGAGTGAAGAGCGATCAAATAATGCGATCAATTGTGTCAATTGTGATATAATTTGTATTTTTGAACTGTTCATTGGGAAACGCCGCTTTTCGAGTTGGTTGGTTAAAGACAAGTTTCCAAACTTAAGAAATTACGCGGCGAACGCATTGTATTTTATCTAGACGATTTTTGTCAAAAGAAAATGTTAGGCAAAACGACTTTCTGAAAATAAACACCGTGATTTAAATGTTCGTTTCATCGGTTCACAAACTTTGGAACCTAACTATTCGTCCGCTGATAGTTAATGCCAAAAGAAGAATCAAATAAAAAAAGGAAGTGACAATGTGTTAAACTATGAAAGAAACTAATTATAAAAAAGACATTGGGAAATATAAGATCCATCATAAATACTTATATTGTACTAATCTACGCATTAGCCTAGGCCTAGTACCTAACAATCATAAATATGAACATATAAGACGGGTTAAAAAAGGCGCCGTTCCTAATGTTATAATGTTTGAACATTTAATTTGTGTTTTAGAATATCTGAGACGTATTGTAACGTAACACACTAATATACAAAATATGCGATGTCGCAATCTTATAAAAACTTGTATAAAGCAGATGGAAATGTGTTTATTTTCACAAACATAACAAATAATGGAAAGCAAAAACGATTGAGGTCAAGCTTAAGGAAAAGATAGTTACAACTACGGGGCTTATCTGAGAAATGCTGTTGGGACTACGTGAGTCGTCTGTCATGTGTATTTCTGCTCTTTAAAACAATAGGAGACCAATATGTCCGAATGAATGAAACTTGATGGCGAGTCAGTTAATTTTAATGTTATTCCGATAATGGATAATTGTCATGAATTTCCTGTAGTCATATAGTCTGTACACGATTTATATGCAGCACCGCGGGAATGTGAACGTGAACATATATATTAATACAATTCGAAATAATGTTCAAAATATCATGATGAATGGGTCTACAGCAAAGGTGGATCTAAACACCAGCTTACAATATAGTTTACCTAATATACTGGAATGGGTATTATTTTCTATACATTTTTCAGAATACTTTATTGAAATACCTCAGGCGAAATTCTTCCGAAAGTAAAAATCTCTTGGTAAAAAACATAATCAAATACAGAACAACTGGATCGACAGAAGAAGATTACTTATATTTTAGACCACGGTGTCAAGATTTTGAAGCATATTATTAACACATATTAGCACAGATGAAATCTCAAATATATCAAACCTAAATAATACATAAGTACAAAAGTGTCAATGTATTGTTAAGGATAATGCTGCGTCTAATGGGTTTGAAGTCGGGTAATGGCCGTACTCACTAAGGTCACTATTATCAACCTAATTAAAAAAAAAGGTCTGTTGACAGATGTATGTATTCTTGAACTTAACAAATAAGACAAAAAAGTATGAAAAAGGAACGTCAGTATAAGCTCGTACGTAAATACCTTAGAATGTTTATTCTGTTTAGAAAACATAATTTTATAGCTTAATGTGCGAATTACAATAAAGATAAGCACTGATAATATTTTGTGTGAACAAGATGTTCAAAGGCTCTTGTACAGCTTTCCGAAAACCGCACATTAAATATTCGACGCATTATTATATTCAATGCGAGGGAGGTTCGGCGTGCCGTGCTGTGATAAATTCTCAAATCGGTTGCATTGACTGTTCCAATAAATACAATACTGAGCTAAAATAAAGGAAAATATAAAAATCTAACGATACTATGCACATATATTAATTGGAGTTAATTTTTGTTAACGTTAACTTATTTACCGTTTTTTAATTAAGGAACCGTTATAAGAGTGTCTGCTATTTTTATCAATCTATAAATTAATGTTCTTTTACAAACATGAAATAAGGCAAAACATTATCTACCCCTTAACTGTCTTAAGTTTAAAGGATGCTTAATCAAGATCGTATTAAACATAATCAACAAGTTGGTTAGTAATTTTTGAAACAAAGTATTTAATTTACGTTCATAGTTAAAAAATCTGACGTGGTTATTAGTTATCTGATACTCTCGCGTCTCGAGACCAAAACAAAAATAATTTTATAATTGTTCAAAATGTGATAATTTTTAAGCACGAATTACTGATAAATGTAAAGATACAAAACCTCTTAATAATACATGGAAAAAGGCAAGATACCACGCGTATAGACAATAGGCGCTTGTATCATCAGCAAATGCAACATGTACACACTTTTCATGCTTTGATAAGACCGCTATGCGACTTTTAATGCAAATACTTTCAGGTAATACAACTTAAGCAGCTGGATAGAGTTGAATATGGTTGAACATCCATTCCCATTTTGTCACAACATACAAAATGTTCTATAAGGAAGGGCTCATACTCATTTTTTGGTGGCGTTAACCCTTATCGATAATGCTTGACGTGGGAAAAAACAGACTAAGAGCTAAAAGCCTTTCAATAACACTTAATCAAACTTTTAAAATCAATTATGTTTATCATAAAAATTGTGTAAATTATAAGATTGTAATTGTAAGTATACCACGAGTTTAGACAATAGGCGCTTGTATCATCAGGAAATGTTACATGTTCACACTTTTCATGTTTTGATAAGACCGCTATGCGACTTTTAATGCAAATACTTTCAGGTAATACAACTTAAGCAGCTGGATAGAGTTGAATATGGTTGAACATCCATTCCCATTTTGTCAAAACATACAAAATGTTTCTATAAGGAAGGGCTCATACTCATTTTATTGGTGGCGTTAACCCTTATCGATAATGCTTGACGTGGGAAAAAAAGACCAAGAGCTTAAAGACTTTCAATGACACTTAATTAAACTATTAAAAATCAATTATGTTTATCATAAAAATTGTGTTAATTATAAGATTGTAATTGTAAGTATATCCAATATATGTCGTAACTATGCATTTTGTATTCAGACATAAACTTGGGAACACCACTCACAATTGAGCGACATAAAAATGTTAATAAGCTATTATAAAAGATGTATGAATTATTAATTGAAACACAATAATATCATATTTTTATATGTTTATATCAAACTATAAAATGTGCGTATCATCATTTTAAAACAGTATTCCATAAAGAAACAAAACAAAAATCGATCAATTGTTTTCTCTTTTGCCAGTCAATTTTATTTCCTTAACTTAACATAGAAACGTTCCTATCTTTATTTTAGAACATATGTATTCATAGCCTAAACAGGGATTTTTTTTTATACTTTCAGTCCAGCAAGGAGCACAATTAAAACCATACGAATGAAGAATATTATACGCCAGATTATTTCCGCGTAAGCCACTTATCTTCTTATTACACTGTTCTTATCTAGGTTTTCTCGTAAGTCACGTTTTTATTTCAAAACCATATAAGTAGTGATAGAGGCATCCATTCTCCTGATGTATTTAAAATGTAATAAATTGCACATTTTTGGTTTCATTTCAGTAGCTCGATTCGTTTTTTGCATTATTTGCATACAAATATATAATATTAATAAACATACAATTAACCGTGACCCGACTGACAATGTGCGAACCCCCAAGATAGGTCTAAGATATTTAAATAACTGAATTGCATAATCAGTATCTTCATCATCAAATCATTTCCTTAAGCGGCATTGGCGTGGAGAAGAAATGAAAGACGACGAGACAGCGATACTAAGCCATTTATGTAAATTTCGGGCTGCTGAAATAAACTCATCCGTAGGAAAAACGTAAACTCTTTGAAATTTTCCACCCTGCTTTTTCTGATGGCCTCTAAGGTGACCTCCGTCCGCAGAACTGAACAATAATGAGTGAGTCTTGTCTGGTGACGTGTCCAAACTAAGCCAAGTAACTAACAAAGTCGTTTGACCTTCGCCAAGAGGGCTGTTTTTACCAACACATGCTGCGTTCAATATATGAATGACATAAGTGACATCAACTACGGCTGTGTTTTTGTTGGTGAACAAATTACTTAAAAAGCTTCGGATTAAATACACGTTATATTCGTTACTTAAAGTGATTCAATGAATTGTGAACGAACATTTTACGGATATAAATCACAAGACTGTTATTTAAACTTATTACTCTAGATAATTGCCAGACTATAATTGACAACGGTACAAAACGAAGAAAGCGGCAAATTCAAGTTCGAACACAAAACCCTTAGTCAGCAAAATAGTATACCGTTCGTTTTATGAAGGAAAGCGAACAATTTAAAGTTATAAATCAGAGCAAATTATTGAAAACAACATGTTAAGCTTAATTATACAATTTGACAGACAATAATTCCTCCAATTTAACAGGTCTGCAAGATGTTCTTGGCATGTGGCGAATTTATCTAGAAAATGTTGAGGATAACTTTATAGGAATGGCTGTAGAGGTATGTTTAAGGGAAAATACCACCCGAATACTTAACACAAACTCTGGCAGGTGAGACACTGCAAGCATAATCAAATAAAAACACCCCATTGTCTGGCAATGATGTAATCATAACAAGACTTCTTGAATTAAAATGAGAGGATGTTATTTCTCTTTACCGTGAAAAAAAACCGGACCAATGCAAGCAAAAATCCCGGCTTTTGAACAGGCACTTATTCGAAACAAAACACTAAATACGAAAATCAAACGTCGATACTGAACTTTGTGACAAACAATCAATCACGTTCTTTCGAGCAAATCGAAATCTGATAACGTGAAATCTGCTCGCCGCAAACCCAACGGAAGAACTGCACGATAAGTCAAAGGCAAACACAATTAACCGATGACCCACCTATATTCCTTCAAGATGCTTATGGAATGTCAAGCGTACTTAATATAGTCGGTTCATTCAGAGAATTGTCCGGTTAAAAGCTTTATTTAAAAAATTGAGCGTTTAATTTGATTATCTAAAATCAACTCAATCAACATAATACACGTCATATTCAAACCGAACGTCAAGGCTCTTGATACTGTTTTTGGAATAAACACTGACGACTGCGCATTATTTCAATGGGAAAATAAATTATCTGATTTTCAAGTTTGAATAAATAATTTAAACATCGAAATAGTTCTTTCACCGAAAACGTAACGACAATCAAATGCTTTTTGTTACCAGAGTGAGCATATTGAGTACAAAACGTGGGTATTCCCCCAAAAGACTTACGGCAATTAACTTAATGCTTTTGAAGTTTTAACGGATAGCACACCTGCAAACAAAATCAGATCAACAGTAAATTGGCAAGAAACTAGAAGGTGGTATAGATATGCCTGACATTGAAGCTTACTCAAAATGCTCAAAAAGTAAATGGATTTAACTATTATGTCATAACGATGAGGAAACTTGGTCTATTATTCCGAATTTATTTTAAAACTCATTTTGAAATATCCTATTAATATTTAAAATGAGCTCAGATTCGTTTAAATCATGACCTTGTGTCCAAAGAATATTCATTCTTTCTACATAGACTTTATTAAAAACTACATTGCATTGAATAACATTAAAACCGCACCTAAAACCCATATTATATATAAAATATTGAATACATTTTTTGAAAACAAAGAAAAAATAGTTATTGTTCGTATAGTGGATCAAATCATGGGTATAATATATCAATGCCTTAATTACACACGCCGGAAATGTTTCAGAAAATGCAATCTTACAAAAACTAGATCAAAACAAAACAGTATGAACACATATACTAAAATTAGCCATGCCTACACAATGGAAGGAAATACTGAAATCAGACCATTCGAATAACTCATTACGTAAGAATCAAAACTATATTTTCCCATAAGACAAAAGCCTCGACTTAAAGGCCAAAAGTAATAAAGACATTAGGTCCATACTTATAACAAAACAGTTCACTTCACCGAATTTGCACAAATATTTTAAAACAAGGCTAAAACAAAACATAACCTGGCACTAAATATATTTTTTCTATAGACGAATTTATAATGAATACAAAAGTTCGACAATTAAAAATGCAAGATTTTACACCGCATAATACCCACACATGACAATAATTTCAAATGGAACGTATATAACTAACCATGCCACTCAATTTTCCATGATGTAGAAACACTCGAGAAATTGCTCATAAAATATCCGTTTGCTACCTAATTCAGGAATCATATAAATTGCATATTTAAGGACAAAGGACTATATAAACCCATAAATGCTTTTTGTAACATAACTAACGGCTACAAAACACAATGTGCAACATATCACGACATAACTACTGTTTTTATTGAAATATGATTCACAATCTATAAGGCGTATACATAAGTGGAGAACGAATATGTCAAATATATATGACAAGTATTCTCCTGGACGATCTACTTATATTGAAAAAGCATTACAGACCAAGTGATACCAAATATAATTTATTTTTTAAATTAATAGTCCTTAAATAAACGGATGAAAAGTTAACACACGAATCAACTCTCGTTCCTCATCAAACTATCGTATTGGTTTTTTATGGGTTTTCGTTGTTGTTGTTCATCGCAAACCAACTGCGACAATTTGTTTTTGGTTTCAAACTATTTATTTACAACAGCATAAACATATAACAACATACAAATCAATTATCAAGTACAGTGTATACCTTTACAGTTATCTAAATATTCATTCGAAATATGTGGATCTGTATATTATATTTCATCAATAATGTTTTTAACATATATTGGTGATTCAAATTATACTAAAAAACTATTACATGAATGACATAGGATAATGTCTTTATTACAATTTGTTGATAATGGTATTTATAGTGTATAAAATGTTATAAAGTCAAATGTCTCACAAACGTTGATAGTATACTGTGAAATATATTTCTTTTCCTGTAATATTGCATCACAGTCAGAATATCTTTCATAAGCATATTTTTCATTTCAGTACATTTTGATCTCCTCTCGCTGATAATGTAACATTTATATATTGAGTAACAAGCATAGCTCATTATGATATAAACATCATTGTATGTATTACGTTCTATTTTTAACTAACGATTATATTAGGAAGGGAAATAAGGGAAGAACAAAATCCTATTTTCTAGAAAATTGTTTGAACAATGGACCAGAATGGACGTACATAAGAACAGTCTAATAGTAAGTGTTTACTTGTTTCTAAATTCCCAAAAATAAAGGCATAGGAGCGAATCTTTAATTTTCCAAGTAAACAGGTTTTCATTAGTTGGAATAATTTTGTGGATTAGTTTATATCTAAGTTGTCTAACCTGAGTGTTGATAATAACATTATTGATAAAATCATATACCAATATATCCAGATATCTGCGACAACTTAACCGACCGATAATATTCTGTTTTACTTTCGCTGTCATTGCAGCCTTATGTCGGTACACTCTGGATCAGCAGACGATTTATTTCATAAATCAATCTCTGGGTTAATGGTCGCCATCTTTCGAGCTACTTTCAAAAGTACAACAACAACAATAACAGTAGAAGACAATTTTAATTGCGAAAAGTTGAAAAATTGAGTACATGTGTCACGGTTGTTGAGTGAAATAGTGTTATTTTCAACTGTGTATGAAGCATGTGAACTGGTAGTGGAATAACCGAATTGTTGGTGGAAATGGAATTTAGAAATATATCTAATAATTCATTATCGTGTAGAATTATCATCAGCATCATTTCTGTGGAACATTGCAATATTCAAAATACAAGTGTTTCATAGATATGGTGCTTTTGACATAGTTCACTAACCATCAAGACTGAAATGATTCATGCACACAGGTAAAGTAAATAATTGAATTTGTGCAGAATGTTTATTTTTTACAAATTATTATTTAATTTGACCAATTTATTTTAGATTGATTGCACTGAAACTCAAAGTCTAAAGCTTAGTAAGACACTTAAGCCAGTTTTCTGAGAAGAAACAATACTTGTTCAGAGTATAGCAGGCTCATGCGGCCTCTGGTTTATTTATTTGGCCTCGGCCTTTTAACCTGGGTCGCTTTGATTTCAGGTGTTTAGCCCCCATATCAACAAGGCTCTCGACCCTATATGTAGTTATTTATATTGTTTAAAGATTTTGAGAACCCTCACTTGGTGCCAGTGTGGATAAAACAGGGACCTTCTTATAGCTAGATGAATGCATCAAATATGCCAGCAACACTTTATAATCAATAACTTTATAAGCGATGATTCTGTTCTTTTAACTTCATTACTAATTTACCAAAACAATGTGAAACACATTTTTATGCCCCCAAAGGAGGGCATATAGTGATCGCACTGCCCGTCTGTCTATCCGTCACACTTTGCATTTAGGTTTTGAAAAAATGCTCATAACTTCTATGTCGCTTCAGATGTAACATTCATATTTGGTATGCATGTGTATATGGACAAGGCCTTCCCATACACACACAAATTTTGACCCCTTTGACCATGAACTTAGGGTCGGCGTTTAGGTTTTGAAAAATGCTCATAACTTCTATTAAAGCGTTTATCGGGGGCGTATGTCATCCTACGGAGACAGCTCTTGTTTTTGCTACTGTCCTCTGCACAAACCATGATATATCTGCATATATGCATCCAACCAAATCAGTAAAACTATTTGTCACTTAATTACAGTAAACTTATTGCATGTTAACTTTTCAACAATATATATATACATGTATATATAATTATATATAACAGATCTTGAAAAAAACACACATCACACTTCAAATAGTTTTAGTAAATTATAGGCTTTAATTGGTATTGTGACATTGACGCCACTCATGCATGCGACTATACAATTATACAATTATACAACTATGGAACACATTATTTATGAGAAATTCCAATACATCAACATATCGTCTCAGATTTAAGGCAGATAATCTAGTGCTTTTTTGCTGCCATTTTTACTATTACACATTTTTTCATTTTATGTTATGATGCATTGATCTTGTTTCTAAATTAACCAAGCAATCATGTTAAACTTTTGAAGAAAGATGTTGTCTGATAAATATAGAAAATATAATCACTACAAAGTGAACAAAATTCAGTTGAATACTGTGACCAACAAAGATTTGCCAAAGAGCAATTCAGATCATGATTTAAATTAAATACAAGTAATATGAAAGTCTGCCTATTGGATCCCAGTTAAGACTTATTTGTCAAATCTGCACATTAATTTTCCCTTAGCCATGTAGAATTGGGGACTAAATACCATAAAGTCATGTAAAAAGGAGCAGGGTATAGCACGCTGCTATTGATCTCTTGAGCTTTCACATGAATTTTACGGGTAATTTTCATACAACAAATGATATTATATAGTGTAATGATAAAGCATTATGAGCACAAATTATATCTCTTATTAGTGGTGCAAAAATCATTTAAGTGTCACATTTCAAAAGAAAATTTATATAAAAAGGTATTATTAATTGTTAAAACGTTATAAAGGTTACTTCAATTCACTTAAGCATTTAATTACAAGAACAAGTGCATTTTATGTCCATTACAATACATGTAACAGTATTGGCATTGTATTTATCTGCATTTGATGTGCATTTAATACACTTAAAAATGCAGACAAGACACACTTCTAACAGAAACAAATGTATTTTTTTCTGCATTTTTCCAGCATTAATACTCTTCAAGTGTTTTTTTATCATCCCAAATACACTTAACCAGGAAAAAGGTATGTTAAAATGCATTTTTAGTTTGTTTTAAGTATATTTTCAAATGCGTTAAGAAACTCTTTTCTTTTGCAAAAAATGTTGAACAAAAACTTGAAAATATTTAATATACTAAAGTGTAGTAATAATTAAAGTTTTGTATGAGCATCAAAAACAGTGTCAAATTCATACCAGTGCCTATTTAGTAGCAGTAGGCCTTATATGGTCTACTTGTGGTAGAAATAATGCATTTTGTATAATACAACATACATAAATTAAAAAATATAGCTGCCCATACAGTTCAATACAATGTTCAATTAACTACACTATGCAAAGTTGAAATATGACATCAAGCTTGGAATAATCTTTTTAATAATGAACAATATGCTGTTTTAATTTATAAGTGAAATAGACACTTGCATATTAAAAATGATTTTACATCAAAACTAAATGTTTAATTTGATTTTTAGCTCCACTGGCCAAAGGTCCTGTGTCCATCGTGCATCCATGCATAAACTTTTCCTTTAAACATCTTCTCCTAAACTACTGGTCCAATTCTGATGAAATTTCTTAGGAATGTTCCTGGGGTGAACCTCTTTCAAATTTGTTCAAATTATGCCCCTGGGGTCAAATTTGACTCTGCCCTGGGGGTCACAAAATTGAAAATTTGCTTAAATAAGGCCTATTTTGTGAAAACTTTCAAAATCTCCCGTCCATAACCATTGGGCCTAGGGCTATCAAATTTGGTATGTAGAGACATCTAATAGTCCTCTACCAAATTTGTTCAAATTATACCCCTGGGGTCAAATTTGACCCTGCCCCGGGGGTCACAAAATTGAACATATGCTTATATAGGGTATATTTTGTGAAAACTTTACAAATCTTCTCGTCCATAACCATTGGGCCTAGGGCTACCAAATTTGGTATGTAGTGGCATCTTATAGTCCTCTACCAAATTTGTTCAAATTAAATCCCTAGGGTCAAATTTGACCCTGCCCCAGGGGCCACAAAATCAATTATATGCTTATATAGTGCCTATTTTGTGAAAATTTAAAAACTCTTCTTGTCCTTAACCATAAGGCATAGGGCTACCAAATTTGGTATGTAGTGACATGTTATAGTTCTCTACCAAGTTTGTTCAAATTATGCCCCTTGGGTCAAATTTGACCCTGCCCGGGGTCACAAAACTGAACATACGCTTATATGGGGCCTATTTTGTGAAAACTTTAAAAACCTTGTTGTCCATAACCATTGGGCCTAGGGCTACCAAATTTGGTATGTAGTGACATTTAATAAACCTCTACCAAATTTGTTCAAATAATGCCTCTGGGGTCAACTTTGACCCTGCCCCGGGGGGTCACAAAATTGAATAAACGCTTTTAAAGCGCCTACTTTGTGAAATCTTTAAAAAATCTTCTTGTCCTTAACTCTAGGACCTAGGGCTACCACATTTTGTATGTAGTGAGATATAGTAGTCCTCTACAAAGTTTGCTCAAATTATGCCCCTGTGGTTAAATTTGACCCAGCCCAGAAGGTCACAAAAGTGTACATGTGCTTAAAAAGGGCCTATATTTAAGTATTTGCACATGCAGAGAAATTTGTTTCAGCCTTTTTTCAGCAGTGGAGCGATACTGGGCCATCATGGCCCTCTTGTTTAAATACTCAAAAAATGAAACTGTGTTCATGCTTGCATGAACACAGTTTATAAATGCTGTCAGAATTATAAAATATGCAATTATTATAAATACAAATGCCAGGGAAAAGTGCTTTTTGTACCAGAAAATTCGAATGAATATTACAATAATACATTCTGAAAACTTTAGTATGTAATTAACAGTTTTGTCTGAGAAAATCACCAAATTTTATATATTTATTCAAATTCACATAAATCATATTTCAAAAACACATAATTACTTCAAATCCTTTCACACAATACTGAAAAAAATGCACAGTTTCTGATTGTTATTGATTCTTTATTAATTTATACATGTACCATTTTTTAATCTTGATGCATCCTCAATTGTATAATGCACATCTTAATCTGTTTTAACAATTATAATATTAAGATTAAGGCTGACTCAGTAAAATAATAATCCATGATTTCTGCAGTACTTGCAGACAAACTAGGAATACTGCTGTGATATTATCTATCTATCTAATGGGATATTAATTTGGCTTCAATAGAAAAAAATCAAAGCATACACATGTATAAAATTCGTATGTATATATTAGTTAAACTTAAATTGATTGACCATCGATAA
This sequence comes from Dreissena polymorpha, assembly GCF_020536995.1. Classification (NCBI taxonomy): domain Eukaryota; kingdom Metazoa; phylum Mollusca; class Bivalvia; order Myida; family Dreissenidae; genus Dreissena; species Dreissena polymorpha. The sequence goes on along the minus strand of NC_068362.1, from coordinate 68,455,230 downwards.
AAAGATATTATAATATATGTATATATATATATATATATATATATATATATATATCCTTGAAAAACTAAAAATTAAATATGTATGTTTCTATTACATCATTTAGGACTTTTATTTTCAGACAAAGTAGAGTGAAGCTTAAAACAATATCCAATTGTAACAGTCAATTTTGGGAAAATCAACCTTATAATTATTTTCTCTGTTGGCCAATGTCATAATTGGTATAAAATGTATATTGAACTGGAAGTTTTCTTTATTTTAAATGATAACATTTGCTTGGTCAGCCATAATTGTCACAATCAAGTGGTCTTTTTACACTGTAGTTTTCTCACTGACTATGGGCTTGTTTTGAAAATGAGCCACACAAAGTATCGTTGGGGAGATGAGTGGTCAATTTTATGTTTATCAGTCTTTCATAATCCAGTATACCTGTAAAAAGGGAATTTGTAACTAATAATCACACAACACAATATACACAATTAAAATTGTATGCATTTAGATTTATTTAGTACTGCACATTAATCATTTTCCAAAAATATGTAGCAACATTACATTATATAATACTGCAATACTAAAGTAATTTACTAATTAAAGGTCGCTGATGTGTAATGGATGTGGTGTCCACCTAATGATCTGGAGGTCACTGGTTTGATCCCCAGTGTGGGAGCATTCTTAAGAAATCTCCAAGAGACACCCAAGTACTGGTTCTAGGCCCAGGAAACGAACTCTAGAGCATTTCACATACATGTACGTAGTTAGTACTTTAAATTTAATCGAACTAAAAATGGGTTAAAACTAACAACTGAAACCCTTATTAATACATTTTATTTTGAATCAAGCAAATGTGCAAATTCATTAAAAATAATGAGTAAAATTTAAAAATTCTACTTTAAAGTAATCATGATAATTTAGATCATTTTCAGAATATTTAATGATGATAATGATACAATTATATATTCCCTAAATGATAAAAATAAAACATGTAATGTTAATTTATGAAAAACGTTTTAATTTTATCAATATCATGGTAATTACAACTAGATACAAGCAATTAGATCAGAAACGTGCATTAATTATATTAATGAACAACCCAGACATTTGTAGTGATTTATGGTCACTATTTGATTAACGTTCTATACATGACCTGTCATAAAAGGTATTTTTTAGCCAGTACTACAATCGGCAATGATAGTCTGTATTGCATACATATTCCAACGTCTATTATCGATTCGCTTCCTCAAACTGAACAAATATTTAATGTTTACTCGCGAAACGTAATGCATCCAGTTTCACTTTCGGTTTGGTTGGTTTTGTAAACACCGTAATTTCATCTTAAAAATTGGATGATAGGGTGATTAAATAATAATGGAAAAGTAAATCACTTGGATAATAGGTCAAAATGCAACACAAATGAACGTTAATAGTGCTATTAATATCAAAGTTTCGGTAAAAAGATTGGCGCTAGTTCAACGCGCATCGTATACAGCCTCATAACAATAGACTGACAACCTTTTGGGTAGTAAAGTAGTAATACAAGGCAATGGCGACCGTTAGCCACGAGGCCTATCTTACGGAGGAATCCGAGATAGCCGATGTATCACGATTGATGTCGGTAGTGTTATGTTCGCCTTTATCGTAACATTTTAATAATACAAACACCGCAGTTCTTTTCGTTACCACGTAGAGCTTACTCATTGATGTTTGTATTTCCATTTATCTTGGTATGCATTTTTAAATGTATCCTTTCTACACGCAGTTTGACTTCTTCACCATGTTGTTTCCTCATACTATTTTGTATGTGTTTCTTTGTTTTTAACAGCAATATGTTGTTCAAAATGTCGTCAGAAATGTTGCCCTCTCTTGCATCATAATGTTGAAGACATCTTTCTATGTTTATATTTTTTGCTTTCTTATGTATGTTAATGTGAATGTGAAGCATAAGGTCAAGCTCACTCCTACTTTAAAATGTGATATAAAACATTTCTATATTTGTATCGATTTTGTGTGCCTTTATATGCATGTTAATGTGTATATGTGCATGTTTACTATATACGTGTTAATGGTTAAGTTTAATAAAGTATTGCAACCCTAAGAAAACGTACTGCTCATTGCAGGAGATGCGGGACAGTCTTCGAAGACGCTTATGTTCAAATGCTTGTATCCAACGTGTAGTGTCCTGATCTCGAAGCCGAAGAAAAGGGTGTGGACCTTTATACTTCTCTTGACATGTCATGTCCCAGTTTGGAAACATTAATTGAATATTGATACTCATGAACTCATTATTACGACCATTCGAATCCTTTCTCCGATTCAGGTACGGCCGTTGCACGTTTCTAAGAGAACTAAACTTGGATACTTTTCTAACGCATCACTTAATCATATCAATATAGCTCCCTTATTTTTTAACGGCTTGTGTTGAAATTTGAACCAAGAATAAATCAACACATATCTGATAATTTCTGAAAATTTAATTGAAATTGAAAAATAACAACATATAAAACTTAACAACGTCACTTCAAAAGTCAAATTCGCAAACTCGTACAACGTTAAATAAAAACAATGTGAAAAGTAAAACGCATAACTTACACGTCGTAATAACTGACCGGCTTGCAACATGCCGATTGAGCCGTTTTGCTCCTGAATATTCATACGAGCCAAATTGTTTTTCTTTAATTAATGTTATGTTTTTCTTGTGTAAAATCTTACCTAGAATTATGAAATTGAAATTAAATTGGAATAACATGTATATCGCCTTTTACTACACTTGGTGATTTTTCTAACATTATTATCTCAGTAATGAGTAAATATTTTTATTTAAAATTGCACATGTGATCATTTGTCCACAATATGTGCAAGTTATCGATAAAATCATTCATCCGTGACGATCGGACGCTTTAGCAAGTGGGAAAGGTAGCCTGTAAAATGCAAAATGCGCGTGTGCGTGCGCTGCTGAATATTCATACGAGCTATATTGTTTTGTAAATTGATTTTAAGTTTTCCTTGTGTAAGAACCTACCTTAAATAATTAAATTGTAATAAAACTAGAATTAAATCGCGGTTCAACAATTCCATGTGCAAAAATATGGAACCACACCTATCCCACGTGCTTACGCGTCAAATCGTCACGGATGAATGATTTTATCATAAGCTTGCGTATAGTGTAGTCAAATGATCGTATGTAAAATTTTAAATCAACATCTTTACTCATAATTGAGATATTCAAGTTTGAAAAGTGATGCGTAAGAAAAGTCCCAAAGTGTATATGGACAATATAATGTCAGAATAGCTTTTGAAGAAAAATGTGAAGTGGTTTAGCTGACCGCAGTGTTATGGCCTAAATACTGCGGCGAAACAAGTTAAATCACAAATTAAAACGACAAGAACAAACAATCATAAACTTGTCATAAATATAAAGAAAACCCGAGTTGATAATGTGAATGAACACTACAATAGCACGCAAATTCAGGTAGCGTGTGTCCATATAATTCCAAACGATGCCTGCATACTGAGAACTTTTTTCCAGGGAATGTGATTCCGGAATGTACAGACGACAATGAAAGTGATGTGTACATAGTTGGAAACGCATTCAATATGAATGATAGTTCACAGACGTTGGAATTTTGACTCTGATTTAAAAGTAATAATTTGACAAACTATCTGCTGTTGATTACTAGAACAAGTAGTAATGCATATCGATGCAGGAAACATACACATACACGTAATTCATATACATATTAATATACAAGCGACATTGTGCAGCTTTGGTTTTTATAAAAGCGTTGATCCGTTTCTCAAAAGTATATCAACATTTTCGTATAAACCTCATTTTTCGCCGTTAAAAAATCAAACATACATAAAATGTGTAAAATTTGTACGATGTCGCTTTTGTATTTTCGCATATACAATTACAATACATAGTTAACGCAGTATATAATACATTCGTTACATACGGTTGCAAAATTAGGATTTGCTTTCTTAAGCACGAATCTGTGTTTTTTAAATAACCGGTATCAACAATTTTCACATTTAAAATACAATGGATTTTATGTTTAATCATACGACCGTGAGTTTCAATTGAAGTTTTGAATTAATGTTATTGACTGTGGCTTTATTTAGCATATGTTATAAAATGTATTTCTGTTGCAAACTATTATAGAGTTGTCAGTGAATATATATCTATATATAAGAATTGCTACCCCACATCCTATCAACATTTGATAGGAGCATTTTGAAAAACAAGTTTATTCTTTACGCATATATTGTGTTTAGAAACAGAACAATTATATTTGAAGATGAGAACGCAATTTAAAGCTATAAATATTATCTGTTGACATACATTGTATTGATTTTTATGTTCCTTGTGTTATAATAAAAATATAAATATATGTTTGTGTTTTTTCATACACTTGGAATGTTCGGTAATTAATTTGGTATGTTTGAAAGCCAAGAATACGTAATAAAGGGCTCCTACATGTGTTATTTCAATAAGTTACTAGAAATGGCGTGGAAGAGGCCGACCCGTATCCCCACGCCGCAAAGATGTTATATTAAAAGGCATTTTTTGTTGGGCAAGGCCTATGTTGGTGGGGCACCGGGGTGGGTAATGTGGATATGGCTGGTCGAGATAGACCGTGTTGTCATAAGAAATGTTAAGCATTAATTTGAAGTCAATTGGTGAATTAATGACGAAGTTATGTTAAAACTAAAGTTTGGGCCCCACCCCAACCCCCATCGGCCACTATCTCCTCCTACACTATTACCACTAGAAACTAGAAACTTACACGCATGGAAGCTATGAGCATATGTGCGACGGTGCACTATTTGGAATTTTGATATGACCCCTGGGTCAAAGTCAAAAGTATTTATCATATGCGTCGCATGTTGTGAGTAAAATGAGTTTTTTGTTACCCATTTGACCCATTTATTTACCCATTACTTTTGACCCAGGGGTCAGATCAAAATATTTCACCATCGCACATATGCTCATAGCTACCATGTGTGTAAGTTTCAGATTCTAGTGCTAATAGTGTAGGAGGAGAAAGTGTCTAGGACGGACAGCCGGCGGAGATAACCACATTTATCCCACGCTTTTAAAAGCGTGGAGATAATTAACGCACCTGCCAGTGCGTGACAATTGTTGTTGTCCAGTTGTGAAAAGAACCTGATTGCATCTGCTCAGCTTTGTACTCAAATTAAAAAATAAGGGAAGTGACAAAAGAGGGAAATTCGCTTGTTGGCTGGAGTGTTTTGTTTAATACCTACGATATCCCACACAAAACATGTAAACCATCGCTAAAATGCGTTATAAATTGCTTATGTTGCCATCTCATTTACAACAATGTGCATTTATATAATACGTGTTTATATCTGAAAACGCTTTTTGGTGAAAAAGTGTAAGTAGTGTTTAAAATGTATGGCGTAATTTGTAAACGAATGACTGACAACTTTCTTTCGTTTTATATACGGCTGCTAGAACGCGTTTAAGAACAAATACGTATACAAATTCGTAAACAAATACACATGCCTATGCAAAGGACCCAACAGATACTACTCTTACAAAAACAGGTCAATAAGATCAAACCATATTTAGAGTATTTTCCAGTGAAAGGAGACTTTACAGATGTCAAACCCAAGCAAAATGGAAATTTGACTAGTATCATCCTTTTTAAATGTCTCTATAACGATACTAAAGTAAATGATGTTAACTTTCGAATGCCACAATCGTGAAAATGCACGTTTTACCTGCTTTATTGTGATTTTGTAAGAGCTTACTGTCATCTGATATGAAAACTAATATCTAGGGCAAACTGTAGTAACCATTGAATATTAAATAATGAACCAAAGATAATGATTTTATAAAAAGGGGGAAAAAAGAAAAGAAACTTAAAGTTAATATATATCAAGGAAACGATCTAGAAATTGTACATAAATTTACATATCTTGGAATAGTATTCACAACGGGTGGATCTTTTTCAGCAACATTTTATGCGCTTAAAACCCGGCCCTACGGAAAAGACACCATATGATAACAGAAAATGTAAACACTGTAACGTTCTCGAAGATGAGTTCCATTTCTTACTCGAATGTCCAGTTTTTAATATTCTAAGCAAATCTTATATACATAAATATTATTGAAATCACAAAAAAATGTAAAATTTATCGAAATCTTACAAACTTACAACGCAAAAACAATTAAAAAAACTTGCAACATTTGTTTTTAAAGTACCTTAATTGAGAACTTAATTGTATTATCAATAGTTTCTATCCATATATTACTGTCTATTTGAAGTCATAGCAATACACGCTTTATGTATTCACATTCTTAGAACATTCAATTTTATTTAATTAAGATACTAATCTTCAATATGAATAGTGTATACCAACTTTAAATTAGTTCGTAACGGTATACACTGTTATAAATAGGTATACCTGCTAAAAATAGCTGTTTATTTTCTTCAACATGCATGTCTTTAGACTTGCAAAATTCTAAATGTATATTGCTAACAATTATATATATGTATATGCCTGTATGTAATTGGCCGATGTTTACTACAGTGTGTACATTATACGTATGTATACTCATGTGCTTCAAGCCTAATGTATTCTAAAAAAAAACATTTTTTTTATTGATTTGTATATTTCGGCCTCGGTTCTTTAATTAGATATCTAAACACGTTGATAACTCAGTTGAGTTCTTGTTAGTTAGTTTGACTACAATACATGAACATAATGTAGTGCATGTTGTTAGAGCTATACATTCTTAGGTAACCCACCTTAAGAATTACCGCAGAAAAAAAAAACATAACTCAAATGTAGGTCATCGTCTTAGAACTGTACATGAAACCATTGCGAGTAATAACAAACATTATGTGCACCAAACCTGAAATTGTGCGAAAAAATATTTGGACTGATTTTGCTTGGTATCACACAATTTTAATAAGTAACACATAAATTGGGAAATTCGAACGCATTACTTATTGAAACGTCGCATGTGCCTATACTATGCTATTAAAAGCAATAACAACATACGATTGAATCCTGTCCGACAATTATAATTAAAAGATAGTTTGAACAAGAAATGTGTTTGTCAGAAACACTATGTCCCCTTCTGCGCCGCTTTGATTTGGTTTTTTTATATCTTTGACCTTGAAGGATGACCTTGACCTTGACCTTTTACCACTCAAAATGTGCAGCTCCATGAGATACACATGAATGCCAAATATGAAGTTGCTATCTTCAATATAGAAAAAGTTATTGCAATATGTTAAAGTTGGCACAAACAAACAGAGAGACAAACAGACAGGGCAAAACCTTTATGTCCCCCACTATTGTGGTGGGGGACATAAAAAGGACTATTACATTCAGAATATAATTTCAAATTGTAACCGAAGAAAAGCTCGTTAGGTTACCGGGTATAGTCAGCAACATAATATGAATGTATCTAAATTTCAATTTTGTTATCATCCTCAATTCAAATGTAAACGTAATAATTTCTAAAAAAGACGGGACTTGCATGACGTCACCTGATTTATTTGTTAAACTCAATGTCTACTTTATATGTTTATTATGATTTTATGACTATATCTTAATTAGTACTAAGGTAATGGGTTATATGTGATCCTCATGATAGGTATGCCTTTCGCAGAAGATAGTGTTAATAAATAGTGTAAGACGTAAGAACAAAAAAAAAACGTTGCATACGTTTTTGATATAAAGTACACACGATTGTTGAATGAATAAGTTTAACCGGCCCCAAAATAATAATTCATTAGCTCTGCAAAATGTCGTCGTTGTTTTTTTGCTTGGAAACTGTGTATGATGAGATACAATCGTCTTAAAATTTCTTTAAATATCAGTATCTAGTGAATATTAACCCAATTATGCCTAGCGTCTAGAAAAAAGGCCTTGGCAAACAGCGTAGACCCAGATGAGACGCCGCATGATGCGGCGTCTCATCAGGGTCTACGCTGTTTGCTTAAAGGAATTTCTGTAAGAAATATTCTTAATATATAAATAAATATACTAGACATCCATAATTTTGGAAATAAATTGATCCAATTTAGAAGGATCGGCGAGTCCACTAGGCATAAATGGGTTAAAGTTAGTTTTTCACAATCACGTTTGCATTGCTTGCCTTAACCAGCGAACGTTGACACCTCAAGCGAAAGCGCGTACTCATTAGGCATACAATCGAGTTCTAAGTTAGCTTCGTTACTATTTAGGCACGTGTGTGAAAGACAAAAAGTGTTTCGCAACTGAAAATATGGATAACGTTTAACAGTTTAGCCGGCATAGAATCGAAACTCTCTTCACAATTCATATTGCATGAGAAGAGCGCTGTCGTTATGAGACAATTATCTCGAGAAGCCTTATAATAAATATCGTCTAATAAAGAGTATGGTGAAATTAAAAACATCTTGTTACTCTAGTCATAATAGATGTTTTTCAATTATCAAGTAGACGCTTGCAAGAGCACTTCATTAATCCCTACAACAAGCTTCGATCATGTATTTGATGTCAAAAACTAGTATGATATACGCATTAATGTTTTTATTTGCGGCTAGACAAACGCCTCTTACCATACCATTATATATAAAAAAATAACGGATATAGAACAGTTGATACGAACAATTAAACGAGTGATTTTTACGGTTCATAGCTTGGTTCACATCTACAAGAGGCACGTACATGGCTGGTAAACACAGTTATAAAATCCGCGATAGACCAAAGTAAACAACGCTTTCGGGATGTGCTATTTGCGAGCTGTTTTTAAATTTGCTTACATAGTGGATGCTTTAGCTTTAGATATAGTAAGAAAACTTTAGATAACGTGATAATGTCTCATTTAAAATACAAAACGAAAACAAACCTACATTTTTGTATTTCGACAAGTTATGGTAAACAAACTATTTGCTCTGTATGACATTTAAGGGAACAATTTATTTCAAGACTACTAATATAATTAGAAAGTGAAAATGAACAATTCATTTTAAATTTTATTTTGTTGATTTGAATAGCATCGATAAAACAAATCGACGTTAATAAAGACATTTGAATAATTATTGTAAGTAGAAAAGGCAGACGTTCCAGGAAAGTTTTATCGTTATAAACGTCCTAACTATTGTTTAACTATATTTCGGCGAGAGAACTGTTTGCATTTCAGGAGTAATCATTGACAGAAAAACAACCCCACGATAATCCACTTAACCCTGGTAATAGACTTTGCCATATGTAGGGCCATTAACGATACACATTTTAACAACGCATAGCAAAGCAATAAAAAATATAGGTCTTACTGTATGTACATGGTCGATAACATGGCGCACTAGATTGCTCACACATTTTACACAAAAATGTCTCTTATTTGCCTAAAATATAGAGCTATACGATCATTGGTAGGAGAAAAACAAATCAGTGTGCGCTTAGTTCAACCGCGGATAACATGATAAATGTGATTAGACATACTTAGCTTTCTATTTATTTAACATACATTTCTCTTTAAAAATTATTCAGTCCTCCAATAATCTTGCGTTGCCTTTCTGCGTAAATCTTTCTGTGCAAAAATCTGCGTAAACTTCATAAATGATTTGTAGACCAAGAGAAGACTTCGATTTAATTACATCACGTTTAAATGTCAACTCTTGATGTATGGTCTTTAGTTTAATGTCCTTGTCGATACGAAACTAAACATTTTATGGACATGGTCGATAACATGGCGCACTAGAAACTCACACATTTTACACAAAAACCACGCTTATTTGCCTAAAATATAGAGCTATACGATCATTGGTAGGAGACAAACAAATCAGTGTGCGCTTAGTTCAACCGCGGATAACATGATAAATGTGATTAGACATACTTAACTTTCAATTTATTTAACATACATTTCTCGTTAAAAAATCTTCAGTCCTCCAATATCTTGCGTTGCCTTTCTGTTAGAATCTTTCTGTGCAAAAATCTGCGTAAACGTCATAAATGATTTGTAGACCAAGAGACAGACTTCGATTAAATTACGTCACGTTTAAATGTCAACTCTTGATGTATGGTGTTTAGTTTAATGTCCTTGTCGATACGAAACTAAACATTGCATGCATACTCCATTCCTGTATATGCCCTTGAAACATTTTGCAAATTAATCAGGGGTATTTGTGGAACAATTTCCTGGAATCAAAATTGCATACGATGTTTTGTAGTGATCGATAGCCATAACGTTGACAGCAGTCGTTTTGGCACATGTAATGGTCGATAAACGAACGGTTAATGACCCTGCAAACATAATTTGCGACGGAATTTATTTTTGAGAAATAAATTTCACCGTAATTATACAGCTTTTATTCAACCAAAGTTTATTTAATTGAATAAATGTACGAGTATATGTACAATGTCATTACTTTAATCCTGTTATCGTGTAATATTTGGGGAACAAGGCGCGACAACATGATCACTTTACTCTTTTCTTAATACTCAGGCTTACCATCTTACCATTTAAGGAACAGAGATGTGGCTTAATTTGAGCATAACTTTACTCATTTTGTTACAACTCAGGCTAACCATCTTACAATTTCAGGAATAGAGATGCGGCGCAATTTTAATATTGTTTTACTCATTTTCTTACAACTCAGGCTTCTCATACAAAATTACTTTAACTATTTTCCTACAATTCAGACATACAATCCGATCGTTTCGGGAACAAAGATATGATATTACTACAGCATTACGACGTCAACTGTTATACACACTATATCGGACCATTAAATATAACCTTTAAATATCATCAACGGGCCGTTTACATGACGCAATCGGATATACTGAAAAACGTTTTCTTTTGCATAGGATATCATTCATTATCTTCCATAGGTCGTCGGCATTACGTCTTCTGATGAATACTGTCATCTATATTGTTAATATCTTCTATAATGGTGTTTTGTCATAAACGTTATGCATACCAAAAATAACCTTTTTGCGAAAGGATTCTGCCACTTAGAATAGTAACAGAAAATACAATGAAATAAGGAAATACAATTTTATTTACTGAAATTGTGTGTAACAGAAAAGATAAATTATTCACAATTATGTTTGAACTCTTCTTGATGCATTAACTTTAATATGCAATATGAACGTGTTCGGTTATATTTAAATGTGTTGTTATATGGTTAAGAACTATTTCTTTGTATTGATTTATTACACAAATATGAACTTTATATAATACATATATGAACATGTTTGATGTCAATAATTCAAAACATTTAGGATTACAGACAGAGACAAATTACGGACAGAGATAGTGTTAAAACGCTTTGATTCGACCTAGATTAAACTGAGATTAAATACTTCATTTAAAAGGATTACATAAATATAACGATTACTCTAAACTTAAATATTTACTTAATCCAATGGTTTCAATTTTGAAATATCCTTACTTTTCTGGCATTGTGAGTTCAATTACCGTTTGATTTCTTAAGCTTTTTCCATGTATTTTTTTAAATCATTATGTACGTTTTGATAAACATTTATTGATATTGTATCTAGTAATATGACTATGATTCAAGAATGAAAATGATGAATAATGACTTAAATCCTTTTTTAAACCCAACACTTGTAAACTTTTAAAGACATGCTATAGTACTGACACATATTTACTCTGAAACTCCAAATATAATGATACAAAAATATTAAATATCTAAAAAGCATAACAACATCTACACCACAGAAAAATAAAAAAGCCTTTATTTTAATGGTATCACATGTGCTCATGAAGCTAGTTCAGTAGTAGGCGCCAGGCATACACAAAAGATCAATAATATTAACCATAATTCTACCGAATTAATCTATATTTTTGGAAACGATCGTGAGAACTTGCTTTTGTTTTCATATTATCCGTATAAGAGAAGATTATTTTCTTTAAATCAAGGATAACCTTGTTCGTACAGAAAGATATTTCTAGAAGCATAATCGATGTAATAGTTAATCACATTTCCCACTGTCTTTAAACCATAATTACCTTAAACGATCCATGGGTAGTATTTGATAATATGTACTTGGTTATTATTTTAATATCTCATTACCTTTATTGAAAGAGAAAATGGGCTTAAATATTGAACAAGATAGTTTCTATTTCGCAAGTGACATCAGTCGTTCTTAGGCGGTTCGATTTTTAATTATATAATGTTTATAGATGTACTGTACTATAGAAGCGTATACAAACCGGGCTTTCACTACTTTCTGGAGTTTAATTCTTTGCTGTATTAAATAGTAAAACATTTTGTGTGCTATGTAAATACAGTAAATATATTTACCGTTGTCATATTTCAGTCTTGAAAGGCTGTAAAAAGTATAGTACTATATGAAATGTGGATAATGTGATGGACCCTTTCGATCTTTCTTACACAAAGTTAGTTTGTAATATGTATATACAACAATCTCTAGCTTGATAATTGTTCATCTTGTATAGATTGGCAACATTTATGCGAATGCTTATAACTTTAAAAACTTTCCCCTTATCGTTGTAATAGATTTCCGATACTTACGACACTTGCACCATAGAAGTGAACGTGTGACATACGATTCGCGAGTCGCTTTTGGCGTTGATGTTATCATTTGTTTTTAAAGTGTTAGGTTTTATTTGGAGTAAAACATCAATAACTACTTATATAGTTCTTGGGGGGTCAGTATTTGGTATACATCTGTTTCAAGTATTCGTGTTTAACTACTATAAACTTTCTTTATTTATGGGTTGGTTGCATCGATATCCATTTAGACCGATCAACAGACGGACAGAGGTCTAAATCGGTTTTACATGCACATCGATTGATATCAGAAGCGAAATGTACAACATTACTTTTCTTCTGCTGATGGTGGTAAACTACCAGCAGCGGAATCCATTAAATGCAAAATGGCTATACAACGACGAAGGCAAACTATGCTGGCAAAATCAATATTAATACAAGAATATCCATATAGACATAAAATTTTCATGAAATCAACATCATGGGGTTTAAAATGCGATTCATTTCATTCTAAAACTATCCAACATTAATGCTCGTTTGCTAATAATGTTAAACACCATCAGCATCATCAACTGAATGAGAAAGTGACAATGTGATATACGATTACAACCATCAAGGCTCTTAATGCTGTAAACGACAGTGTGCGATATAGTTATAAACCCAAAAGACTCATACACAAATTCAACGCTTCGCCCTACGTGAAAAAACAAACAATACCAATACAACGGGCGCAACGCGGCGATGTTTCCGATTCCGAAATCGAAATTAAAAGTTAACTTGCGTTTTGGTCAATCTGAGGTGTAATAAAGTATGCGATTCTTTGAACTTATCAATACTTTTACACAGCAGAAAGGAACATACTACTAGAAAATAATGGGTAGCACAAATTTTATTTGTCCAATAACTTAGAATCAGGATAATTACCTGGCTGAGGTGATAGCATGTCCTTAGTTAATAAATATTATATTTGTTGATGGGCCTTCATGCACAAAAACCTGGTTATATCGATTAGCATGCATGCCTTCAATTCATAAAGGGTTAGCGATAATGATACTGTGGGAGTCATCTTCGTAAACGATAGTTATAACAATGTAAGTGCTGCGTATATTTTGTAAAATAAACCCAATTATGCCCATTACAGTGGGAAGTGAGAGTGAACAGATATAAATGAAAACTTAAGTCAAATTCAGAATTAATTGGAAAAAAACGTAAATAAACAACAAATAATTATATGACACATTTAATGTGTTTTTTTACTGGTATTTGTTGCCGATTAATTATTTACAAAGAAGATTCTTTCGAAAGTAAAATATATTTCAGTATTATTTTAACATGAAAATAAAATAATTAGTTTTGATTATACATATTTATCTTAGCTCGATTTCATCAAAAGCCTAAGGCTTATATAAACGCTCTCGAGTTCGTTCCCTGTTTTCTAGAACCAGTACTTGGTGTCTTTTAGTGAGATCTAAAGAACGCTCCCACGGTGGGGATCGAACCCGGGACCCCCAGTCGCTAGGCAGACACCATATCCATAACACCACGGCGACCTTTTAAATAAAATAATTGATCCGAAAAAAATACACATTGTCGGAACACGGTGTAAAGATGTTTTAACACGTTATATAATTAAGCTTGCAAAACCAAACTAGCATCAAAATAGATATCATACATATTACACCAAAATACAACTACGATAAAATGGTGTCGAAGAATTGGAACGGTCGAATCGCAGATAATGTATAGTAGTGCAATAGTGTAATTTAACTACTCACACTAAGGTTGCGTTTGTTCACGAGATTCAAATGAAAATGTTAATTGACAATTGCGTGTATTTTTTTACCTAAACCAGTAGGAAATAATATAGCAACGCAATTAAATTGTATGATAATACAATTTTACTATTTGTATGTGACCAGTGGGGCGATTGCGGAATGAAACGTTATTCTGTTAGGCCCAGAACATAAAATCTCCTTATGGACCAAAGATATTTTCGACAAACGTCGTTGTTTACGTGAACAAGCCGCTTAAAGCCTCTTATACAGCTTAACTTAAACCACGCAATCAGTCTTCAACTTGAACTTAACTTTTCAAAAAAAAGTCGCTTGTCGCGAATAGAGAAATTTACACATTGCTTAATGCCTTTGTAATCGGTGTGATACAATCGTTTCTCGATCGAATAGAAATCAGTGGTCGAAATATGTAAGAATGTGTGTATTGTTAACACTCAAAATTGATTTAAATAGATGAAAGATTATGAATAAAAGAGCACGAAAAGATGCATTAATAAGCTTCGGTTGACTCATTTAGGTTCCTATAAATTGGCGAAGCCATTCAGCAGATTTGTTTACTTTCAAAGAATAGTCATTATCCAATTAAAAACACTTTTGCTTTGATAATTATGAAAATAGAGGACAAAATGTATTATTAAAGAAAGGGGAACATGTGTAAATCTATACTTTTGATTGACGTTTTAAGATTATTATGTTAACAAGTATTGTAGAAATTATTCTTTGTTTGGCAATATTTTTTGTTTACAATTTTACACATAGATCAGAAGAGTGCAAATAGGTCACTTTTGATTTAATTGTTACACCAAATTGCGAACTACAAATGATATATAAGACAAGAATACACAAAATATCCGAACCAATGTGGAGGTACACATTTGAAATTCATTTAAATGCGTTCTTAACAATTAGAGGATAGTGTTACAAGACTCGATTTGTTTAAATAATGTTAGCGATGATACAAAACAATAGTCGAACATATCATGAGCACAGACAGTACTTCTCTGAACTAGTTGATGTGTTATTTTCTTTGAACGAGTCTGGTACTATGCATATGGCTAGGCATAAGAATTTGACCCATTTGGCGCTGATGTCGTCTCCGAAATAAAAGACTTTAACTTGTGACTACCGTTATGCGTATTTCGTCAACCCACTTCTTGCGATTACAGGCTTGCTTTATTTTGAAGAAAACAAGCACAAGTTGATGGAACAATAATTTTCTGTATTTTCGTTTTGTTTTTATATTGTTTAAACTAACCTCAGCTTATTTATCATTGTTACAGTAGAACACAGTTCGACGTTAGTGTTCGGATAAACTTCTGGCTTTTTTAAAGGTGAGATTATCTTACTTTTGTATTTGTTTTGTTTCAACAAATTGCAAATTGTGTATGTGGTGATGGCATTTCATGTCACATGAATCACTTCCATCAATCACGGCGTGCTTATGAGACGTTGTGACCTTGTCAGTGTCACGATGAAGATTTAGGTCGATATTTCTTAGTTAATTTTGTGCGTTTTATCTGAAAGTTGTCACAATCTTAAACACTTCTGAATTTAACATTTGTAGTTGAACTGTTCAATAATGACAGTTATACCATTTCTTGGAAAAGTTTAAATCATATATTCCCTTTATAGTATTCTTCTTTCACTTTATGTTCTTTAAGATAATTGTCTGACAGTTGATAGCAGACACACTGTGAACTGAATAGGGTTGTATAATCAAATTGTCCATGCAACACTTAATGCAACCACACAATATCATGTAAGCAATTACAATTTATTTCGTTATGACTACATAATAATTGTGTCAGCAATGTGATTAATTCTATTTGATGATGTTAATTAGTATAATTGTTTATGTTTCTCAGAATTTCTCGGTGCGAATATCAATATAAATTGATGTGTTCGCTGCACCTCTTCGTTCATGTATTACAGCCAACTAAAAATTACAGAATGGGCGAAATGACAAAGTGCGAACACCAAAAGATGTGCTCATTATTTTCTGGTATGATATGGCCATGCTATTCTTTTAACACCAAAATGAGCACCTTTGTACAGTTTTCACCTCATTACCTATAAGCGCCAGCATATCTTCTATTTTGGAGGAGTGCTATATTGAAAGTTAAACATTATTTTCACACTGCATTGTTTACCGTATATGTGTTCAACTTGTATACAGTTTTTTTCCATGTAATTCAAAAAAGATAATCTGATGCAAAGGTTTGAGGACATTTTATTTAAAAAAAAACACACAATTATGTATTTTACCGGATGAACAACAGTTTACTCTTTTGATGAAGCAGTCATGCCAAGGAAGATTAGCGTGTAATCAGTGAAGTTCATCCTTGGCTTCAACAATATGGTGTCAACAATAAATATATGTATGATAGAGTAATTGATAAGTATTATACTTTATATTTATAGTTAAATTTAAAACCTTGACTTTTCTGTTTGCTGTGCATGTCTTTAGTGTTTTGAGTGAATTATGTACGAAACTAGAACATGTTCATATTGATAATACAAATTGATTAATAATTTGTTGTGTTATTTTCACAAAGATTCTATTTGAAAAGGAAAATTACTATGAAGAAAAAAGATTGCATGTTATATTGATTGTAATTTCAATGAATTGTGGAAAGTAGGTTGTCTCCGTTGTGTGATGTATTATTGACTTGTTTGTAGAAAGTTGCTAATAAGAAAACAGTAATTTAAATAGATTTTTAATATTGCAAATCTTTTTAAATGTATTTTTCCAATCCTGGTGCAACCGGAGCCTACCCAGTTTACATCTTACTGTCAGTTTGGGTATTGTGTTGATGAAAATATATACAATATAAAGTGTTCATAATGTGTTGTGATTGACTGTCTTTATGAATAGATAGTGTTTTATTCCAAACTTAACATGTGATTTTTCTTCAAGGAATAACAAACAATGCACCATTTTTTTATTTGCATGAATTTGTAGTACATAATATCAATAATGTATATATTGTGTTGTTAAACAGTCTGTCACTTTAATAATATATGCTTAACTTAAAAAGTCATTTTTTTACAAGATGGGTCAAAATCTTGTTCCTAGACACAAATACTTGACACAATTCTGCTTACAATTAGGACAACTTATAATTTTTGGCTTAAAGGGGCCTTTTCATGTTTTGGTAAATTGACAAAATGTAAAAAAGTTATTTCAGATTCGCAAATTTTCGATTTCGTTATGATATTTGTAAGAAACAGTTATACTGAACATTTACCAAGCTTTAATATAGCCATTATATGCATCTTTTGACGATTTAAAAACTTGAAAATTATATAGCGTTGCAACGCGAAACGAGTGAAAAATTTGGAGAGTTCTGTTGTTGTCGCTATATTTTGTGAAACTACGATGATTGCTTATATATAGTATGAAATACATCTTCCATTGCATGCGGAAGAATGGTCGAGGTGTCGAAGTCGGAGACTTTTTACTCCAGGACTCCAGGGGTCAGTGGTTCGAGCCCTGTTGAGGGTTACTTTTTAAAATTTTATTCTTGATTTTTTACTGGAGCTTTTTAGAGCAAATATTTACATTTATCAATAGAAAGCATTTAATGATAAACTTCAAAACATGCCATAATCTATGAAAAGGCCCCTTTAAATATGCACTTTTTATTTTTTAGCGTTATTTATCAAAAAGGTTGGCTAAACCATAACACCTTATTGATGACATCAACATTAATTTGAAATTCGATGTAACTAAAAGATATGAAAGTTACGACTTTTAACTTTAAATTTCTGTTCTAAAGTTTTTAAGTGCCTGTAGTTGTTTTATCATATTTTGTATAAATTAAGATAGTTATCATAAAATACTTTAATCATTCTTAAAGATTAAATGTGTTTTTGTTTAATTTTACGATTCTTTGCAACTGTATTAAAGATAAATCATTTACGTTGAAAATATGTGACTTACAAATATCTATATGTATATTGCTTACCATACAAGTGTACATGACTACCGATTAGTTTTGTTCATTACTTTTAATAATTATAAAGATTGTCATAATAAACTTTATCTATTTCAACAATTATCAAATATCGTTCTTCTTTATCGAAGATAATATGTAAGAATCTTATGCTTTTTTTAATCAAAATATGTTATTATTCGATTTTTCTTTTTATTTTTATAAATATGACTGTTGAAATGAGGAATTTATCACATAATAAAATAGCTTTTATTATATAATTTTATTAAGTCCAAGTTAAACAATTGACGTGCACAGTTTCACAACGCCACTTTGTTTGTATGAATATTATTTCGAACTGTGGTATCATTTATAACACAATTCCATTAATAAATATTGAAACAAAAATCCACGTGATTCTATGACACAAGTTATCGAATAGTTGTTAATACATACATGCAAAGCAAACACGCCAACAAGTAAATAGCAATGCAACCATAACAGACGTAAAAAAAGGAAAATGTGACCTTTTTACACTTTGGTAAGAGCGCTCTTAGACAAGAACGTAAAAGTTTGTCTAATGAGTTGTGCGTTGTGACAATTCTACGTAACACATGTGTGACGAATCAAAACCACATTTAAGACTTTCAGCTAATCCAATTTTCCTTAAATATTTGGATTCGGTTGAATACTGTAACCAATAAATTGCTATGTTATCAAAACACTAAATATTGTGAGTACTTAATAGAATGACACGTTTGTTTAAAGTTAAATCGGTTCTCTACACAAAAATATGTTAATCTTAAAATCATCTTATTAGTCAATAACTTAAAATAATGTCACTGAGTTTGTTTGTCGAAAAATGAACGGATGGCGAATGCTTTAACAAAACTTCTTAATTTAAATCTGTGTATACGAACAAGAAAATAGGAGATATTCTTAATAACACGTTACCAAATCATTGAAATTATATTAGCTGTATCATAAGGATTGTGTAAGTATATACAGTTTAAGTGGAGCACAACCATATGTGTCATAACTATGCATTTTGTCTTCAGACATATACATGTTAACACCACTCCATAATGTCTGGAACGATATAAAATGTTCATTATTACAAAATATTTATAAAATAACTTAAGTTCACTTTAAGTATCATTATTTATTAGCTATTTTGATCATTATATGAATTGGCCTCAACTTAAAGGGCCAGGTATTCCGACGGGAAGGGAAAAAACAAAACATATTGATCTTAAAACGTGCATGTATCGTTATACACGCCGGGTATGCGGATACTTTGATAACAGATGGCACTTCGATACAAGATAACAACAAAAGCCACGCGCGAGAGTTGAGTTCTTCAGCTTTTTTTGCATTTATGGTCTGTTCATATGGTTTTCAGACACGTAACATTGTTTGGTCGATTAATGGTATAGTACTTCGTATTGCGGAGCAAGAAAGTCGTGAAAAAAAAAACAGTGGATTATACAAAAATGAAATAAAATTTCATCCATAATCGTCATGAATTCGATGATCAGTACGTATTTCAACAAAATAAAAATACTAGGAAATAAATCAAGAACGTGCCAACTTATCGAAATATGTCCATTCATGTTACAACATGTTAAATTTTAGTTGAATATCGTATTTTAGGAAATTCAAATGTTTTAAGAGACGGATGCCAAATTTTTATGGACACTTCTATTACCGATCATCTCAAAGACAGTGGCAATTCGATTCCAGATAACTCGACACTTTTTACCAGATATAACACACTATTTAGTGAATCAAAAATGCAGAATTCGCTGTGGAATACTGCTATAGTAAGCAGAAAATAAATAAAAGTGTATGTACTGACGTAAATTAAAAACGAATTACCGAAACATGTTCTTATCCCTTTGGAATATGATAATAAAAGGGAAAGGGAAGTATAAAGGGAAGTGCTTGTTATAAGTAGAGCTCAATATAAAGGGAGTTTTCCAATCTCTTTGAAATTTTGTGGCTACGCATTAGTATCGTCTTCATAATGCGATTCTAATGAGCACCAATGACAAAGGATTTTATGAGGTTTATTGGCCGCTTTAAGAACCTTTGGTCACCTTATCTAGAGTCCTGCTATAAGTTCAACTGAACACAGTCGTGTTGATACGCATGATCCGTTGTATTTTTAATTATCTTTATCTCAATTTACCACGTAAAAACAAGTTTATTATTTAGACAATTATTTTCGGTCGACACTTGAAATATATTACTTCAAAAATAAGCATTTGAATCTTATTTAAAATTTGCACTTATACTATTAATTATATAAATTAATAGTAATTAGATTTTTGAAAACGAACAACGCCATTGGTTATATTTTACATGTGTATGCAATAACGTTATGCATAGATTCCCAATGTGTCGCGCTTGACAATGCATATTGATTCGTACTTCAAAATGTTTGGTAAAAATAGCTATAATATACATAAATGCATTTCATGTAGAAGATAAAACTCGGTTATCAGAGTGCCCAATTTGTTGAAAGTCTCTGTTATCCGAAGTGCCCTAAATCGGGAATCAAAGTATCCGCAACTTCATGAATATCACCTATTAAAACAGGCTCTATTTTCGTTTATATTTCATTGAATACTATCAAAATTTCAGTATTTGAAGCACAGTGATTACTCTACATGCTGGAATATCAAAAAAATTCTTGCAATATTTCTAAGTAGTTTTATTTTGTTGAAATGTTTACTGTTCATCCAGATTATGCTGTTTTCCGACCAAATTTTCTATTTTTTGGGGAAAAATCTACCATTCTTCCGTGATGTTTTTCTTTGCAATAGAAAAGGATACACCATTTATAAACTCGACCATGCGCCTTGTCTAAAAAAACTAATCTTTATAATATAACTTTTAAAAAAACTGATGAAGTTACCTCTCGCGCGTGGCTTTTGTTGTTATCTGGTATCGAAGTGTCATCTGTTATCAAAGTATCCGCATACCCAGCGTGTTATAGAAGACAACTGTTGAAACGGTAAATATTGTTCATGTTATGCTTAATAGAATTCACAAATATAACGTATGTGTAGTTGAAACTATGATGTGCGGATCATCATTTTTATATGAGAATGTATCTAACGTATTTAAAAGTTTGAATAAATATTAAGATCTTAAGCTGTGATATTTTCAAAATATGACATATAAACTTATGTCAAGCAAAAGTGCCCAGTTAAAACCATAGTTATGAACAAAAATATACGCATTAACGATTATACCAATTATCTCTTAATTACACTTATTGCACACGTGTAGACTTTCTCGTACGTCACGTGTTTTAAAAAAAATGAAGGCAATGACAGTTTAAGATTACTTCCTATTTAAATGCATAAAAAAGAACATAACAATGTATTTTTCGAGACATTTTCCAAAACAAACATCAAACATATGAAAGTTCGCTTCGTAGGAATACACCTGACACCGATTTAAACATCTTTAAATATATCCTGTTGGCAACATACATTGGAGAACGATTGAGCCGCGTTTTGAGAAAACTTGGCATAATACATGTGCTGAATGTGTCGTCCCAGATTAGCCTGAGCAGTCTGCACAGGTTAATCAGGGACGACACTTTCCGCTTTTATGATATTTTTCGTTAAAATGAAGTCCCTTCTTAGGAAAAATCCAATTTATGCGGAAAGTGTCGTAATCTGGGACGACACTTTACGCTTATGAATTTATGCCCAGTTTTGTCAGAACGCGACTCATATAGACAGTATAATATAAAACCAGCTTTACTAAGAAAAGTGTGAGTGGTTTTACTGACCGTCCTGGAATGGCTAAAATACTGTTTAGCCCATTTATGCATAGTGAACTCCCATCCGTCTAACTTGGATCAATTTATTTCCAAAATAAGGGATGTCTAGTATATTTATTTCTATATTTAGAATATTTCTTACATAAATTCCTTTGAGCAAACAGCGCAGATCCTGATGAGACGCCGCATCATGGGGCGTCTCATCTGGGTTTACGCTGTTTGCCAACGCCTTTTTTCTAGACGCTAGGCATAAATGGGTTATTACGGCCAAACAAACAAATCAACATAAACATAAGAAAAAACATTAAATGAACTTCATAATATTACAAAAACAACTTTAGACTGTGAATCAACAAAACAATGACATGGATTGTACAAGCTTACGGAGACAATGATGCAGTTAATTTATAAATTGGTAGTTATAAGCGAAATCACTATGAATGATTGTAAACACACGTTGAGTATTTCATTTTCATATCTCTCAAGAAATATGTGTTGATTTAATAAGATGTAATGATAACAAATCGTAATGCCGTGCACATACGAAGATAACCATAATAAAAAATATCAATGATAACATATTTGCGCTGAAAAAATATTGTATAGGTGTCAAAATTTCAACTAATTTAGACAATTCTTAATGATAAAGTATTTGTTAATGTCCGAAATTTTCTATAAATTATTTTTATATGAAATAAACCTATATAATTGACGCTAATCTCGTTTCCTGTCACCGGCATCTTTAATTAAGTAAATATCTTTGCTAGGAACACGTTTATCCATATATATGTCAATCAATTGATTGCAATCGTTTATTCAAGAACTCCCACTCATCAAATTCTACTCCTTATGAAATAGGACAACCAAAACTCATTTGGTATTTTCCGTTGGAATGACACTTGCATTTGTCAAACAAAAGTCTAATCGAAATTTGACTGTTATAAAAAAGTATCTTATATTCATATATTTCCCTAATGTTAACGTTCGAAACAGAATGCCTTATCTTAAAAAAAAAGAACCATATTCTTTAAAATGTTTTCGACAACGAGTTTAGACACTAATGATCCTATTTAAAGTTGGCAATAACGAAATTAAAGTAAATGGTGTATTTTCAAACATAGGAATGTCCCAATCGCGTGACCAGCGTTAATGAATAAGAGCCGTGTCTCATTATAAAAAAGAAGAACTATCTGCTGCCGGATGACTTTACGTTTAGCAAGTTTTTAATGTACGTTAGATGGATAAATACACTTAGTAGTATTCCGGTCGTCAGAATAAACATGTTTCTATCAAAAGATACTTTCGTTCTTGTTTTGCTTTTAAAATGTGTTTTTGTTTTCCAATATGTTTATTATCAGTAAGTTTAACAACACAAATATTCATTTGTTGAAGCTATAATGAATACAGTAAAAGTATGTACGTTATAGTGCAGTTTGAACTTAACACTCCTCAGGTCAACTACCTCGAAAATAAATGCACAACATTAACGAATATTTAGATCGTCGTAAAACTGTCCATGAAACCATAAAACAAACCTAATCGGAGGTTTCACAAAGAAATATTGAAAGAATAAAGCAAAGTGTTGCAACTCTGAAAGAAGAACAAATAACCCAATAATTGTTACAACGAATATTAGAATATATAGAGTTGCACGACATATAAATGCTCAATCGAACAATTTACTTGATGATGTAATGCATAGTTTTTATCTACAATAATTTATAAAAATGAGAAGCATTTGATTGAATATTCTCTGGCAATCGGACGTAAATTATAATGTTAAAGAGGACTTACATTTTATGTCTATATGTTATGTTTTATTGTAACCGAAGCATAGCAAAAAACACTTGAATGTGCCAAGCCGCCATGTGTTATTATCTTATGGAAAAGCAGCAATGTCAATGTAACACATACCTCGCATGACGTTATCGGATTGGTTTCTTCGGATAATGTTCAACTTAATATGCTTACAATGATTTGACAACTGCATTTGTATAGGACTTAGAGTAAGATAATTTAACATATCTTGATCATCATGGGTTGTTTTATTGTCGCAAAATACAGTGTTAGCATATTGCAAAATTGCAAGCACTCATCAAACAAGTAATATTAGTTATAAACACGATTGTTGAATAAGTAAGTTTTAACGCCTCCAAAGCAATACAACTTAGTTCTGCCAATTTGGTTTTGTTCTTTGGAATATGCTTTATGCGATTCAATTGTATTTTAACTTCTTTTGCATTTTGTTATGTAAAATACATAACAATGTTTAGATGTTTAACAAGCCCCACAAACAAAAGCATCTTAAAGAGGGCCTATCGACAGCTGAAACAGAGTGTTCATTGTTTTGTTTCGACGTTTCGAAATTCCTCTCTGTTATACAAGTCCTCAAATAGATCTATTGGTTCATGTTCTGACAAATTGTTTTATGATAATATGTTACGACAATGCCTGACTGTTTTGTTCCGACGATTTCGTACTGGAAAATGAAATAAGTCTCTGTAAATTATATTTTTTCTTTTCATTTACCTACCGAAATACCCGGCTAATGTTTTGTATTCTGTATGACTTTGTGCTGGAAACAGTGTGACTTTACACTGTGTTAGTCATACCTTACGAAAAGTCCTGATGCATGAAAAAAGATCTACTGAATGAGTGTTTAATATTAATCGATTGATAATGTCAGTAAAAATATCAGATTTTTTATATTTGGCTTTGTCTACAAAACGACGCTTACAGTCCATTAGTGTTGTATACTCTAAGCTACAGTTGCAATTAAATTGAATACCGTGTACATGTCAAACCTTTAGTGCATCGTCTTTAGCTTAGATACCTTGAGGATACGGGACAAACAGTGCATGTATTCTTTATCCGTGTATATGTCCTTGAACAACTTTGCAATTTAATAAATGGTATTTGTGTTTCTAAATATTACGTATGATGTGGATTTTAAAATAAACATAAAAATTAATTTAAACAACGAATCTTCCGATATGAATGTTTTAATTGTTTCGTTTCGTTTGTTATTATGGCTTTGTCTGCCACGTTTTACTGTTGGCATAGAGCGTTAAAATGTACGCTGTCAAACGTAGTATCTAACATGGGCCTTAAATACTATATGTAAGACGTCTTTGTTTCGTTTTTAATAAGAGAATTAACAAAGTGAAAACATATTGTCCGCGCATATATAGGTTATGTTGCTACACATTTTGGATCTACTAACAATGATTGCACTTTATCTGATTTCTCTTTTCTATTTACATACTGATGTTGTTTAAAACAATCTAGACCGATTATGCAAAGATTTTTTTTGGATATATAAATTAAAAACTATGATTCTTTCCAGTCTTAATAATACACTTCTTTATTTTGGGCTTTCAGGTGCTTTATAGAGAAATATCAGTTAATTAAATCTGATATTTCACTGTTTCAAACAGTGAAAAACAATAGTGAAAATTATCGATAATGTTCACTGTTTTACTGTAAAATGACGTCAATTTGTTGACGAAATGACGTCATTATTCCAGCGAAATTCTCCAGTGTAGGCCTTTTGAAATGTAACAAACGGTGAATAAAAAGCATAAAATAAAAAGAAAACTTGTAAGATTTGGTGGAATATCGCTTTTAATTCACTCGTGATCAAAGAAAAATATATTTTCTATGATCACTTGTGAATTCCACCGAATCCAACAAATATTCTCTATTTATAACATATAGGACATAAGCATAATTCACATGTACATTTGATGTTTGCCTAATAAAATGTTTTTTTATTAATTAAATTATATATTTACTAATAGGCTGGTGTATCAAGACTGATCCATCATTGTACATTGTAATAATATATGTTTAATATTTTGTGTCATATATATTTGTTACCACCAAACGACGTAACGTTAAAGTATGGCGTTGACGTCACTTCCTATGTTTTTTGTTTCATTGATACTACTGATGAAGTCTATGACCGAAAGATAAGATAAGATTTATTTTAAGTCGTCAAGAGTAAATAAAAACAACAAACAATGCACAGAATCTTGGATTTCTAAAGCACATACATGTAAAGCACGTAAAATAAGGCAGACGCTAGTACATTTGTGTACAGATCATACACAGCAGCACCTTAAGTCACCAATAAACAATACACAGTATCGTGGGTTTCTTAAACACATATACATAATACAGAGACACAGCATCCATAAAAAGAAGAAAAAACAAGCTTGCAGATTTAGTATATAGAGCATACACAGACAGCGGCAACTGAGCTACGCAGATACTAACAACATATAACATTGAAGTACAAAAAAAACCACCTAAGGAACAAGTAAAACTTTAGAACTAAATGATGTGATGCTCCCTTGCTGTGGAGATCCCACTCAATCTACAACTTTTGCACTACATATTATACCATTCCATGATCCAATTGAAATTTTAAATTGCGAAAAATTAGTACATTTTCTTAAGTCTTCCGGTAGGGAGTTTCACAGTGAGGGAGCAGCATATCTAAAGGAATTCATACCATATGTTGTTGTGCGTACATGTGGTACCTGTACAATATTAGTATATCTAAAATTCATGGTTCACTGTCTGTTAACAACTAAATCATTTAAGAACGGTGGAGAAATTTCATTTATGATTTTTGATAATGTTCCAATAGCCATTGATCTTATACGTCTTATTTGCAAGGTCGGAAGGTCTACCCTTTGTAAAAGATCACTATATGGAGTGCTTTAGTCGTTGAATATCCAACTTAAACGAATTGCCATTTCCTGAAGTTATTCCATCTTTTAACATTAGTTTCTCAACAGATAATTCCAGGTCATTGGGCAAAAATAAAATATTGATAAAACAAAAGTATGGAAAATTAAAAGCTTGTTTGTTACACTTTAATTTCTGTCAACTCTTTTTAAAATGTCAGTCTGAGTGACAGCCTTCTTACATAAACATTATATATATATATATGCGTATCAAAATTAAGTTTATAATATATTTCGATACCAAGTCTTTAAACAACTTTTTCGCAAGTAATATCTGCATCACCTATCTTAAATAAAAAAATTGTACTAAAAGTTGATTTGCCTATTGTAACAGATTGAAATATATCAGGGTTTGCTTGCATCCTGTTAAAAATGAAACCAATCAATAAGAATGTTACTTTCTGATTGTAAGTTCATAAACGTTTGATGTGTAAAATGAAAGAGTATTATCATCTGCACAATTAAATAGGGTATACTTGTTTATAAAATAATAAAAATCATTAATATAGATGTTGAACAGTAGGGGCCCCAGGATAGACACTTGGGGTATTCCTGTCTTATACTGGCCCATGTAGTAACTGTATCTCCTATTTTAATTTGCTATTTTCTGTTAGAAAGGTAAGACTATGGGAGTCTGGATGCATGCTCCGACATACAATATGCTTACAGTTTTGACAATAGAAATTCGTGTTGCAAGCAGTCGAAGGCCTTGGATATGCCCATGATAATTGCTGCAGCGTAATGGTTTTTATCCAGAGC
This sequence comes from Dreissena polymorpha, assembly GCF_020536995.1. Classification (NCBI taxonomy): domain Eukaryota; kingdom Metazoa; phylum Mollusca; class Bivalvia; order Myida; family Dreissenidae; genus Dreissena; species Dreissena polymorpha. Next base: position 68,427,687 of record NC_068362.1, on the reverse strand, counting down.
CTGCCTCCATTCCTCCAGACGTTTTAATAGGGTGGTATGACAGCCATGTCCCTTCCTTATAGCATATAAACATTTATTTAAAATTATATCAAAATGAGAACAAATTTGTTTAGCAATTACTTTCTCAAAAAATGTGAGTTTATTGGTAGGGCACTTACTGTTCTATAGTTAGATTTGCAGAAACAATATGTTTTCTTGTATAAGGGTGTGACTTGTGCCATTTTGAGTTCATCAGGAAAAGTCCTTGTGCAAGGTGCCTGTACCACGTGACTTTTTCGGCTATGTGTGGGACAATCGGATGTCAACAAACCATCGCTTCAGTTAACGTTTTTGATAATTTCTTTAATAATTCAAAACCATTTTCAAAAAAACAAAGACGAGAGCCCGGTCATTGTCAAAATACACAACTATGTTAAGTTTGCGCAAAATTAATTTAGTATATTTTCCAAAAGTGCAACCGCGCGTTTGAAAAGACACGAATTCAAATGTTATGTGTGGTATATTTTTTATTCAATCAACAAAAACGTTCATTATAATATTGTCGAAGGTTTAAAAAATAGGGCGGACATTGTAATTCTTCATAGAGAAGCTGCATACATTGTATGTTTGCACAAATACTTCTGATTCGGAGTGTGTGCTTAAAAATGCAATAATGCTATGTGTGGGACACGTTTTTGAAATGCTATGTGTGGTATACAAACTTAACTAGAGAATCGAAAGATTGACATAAACATCAATAATATTTTAAGTCTGTCTAAATAACAAAAGTTGGTCAATAAAAAATTATTGGTACTGTTTAGCGTGCTTAAAATATGATAATCACGACGTTCATGTTAATCAAAATTATCATGATTGTCGATAATTTATATTCATATTTTTTTCTTGTAGAATGCCATTTGTTTGGGAACACTGTGGTAGAGAGGTCATAAAACACAGTCGGGAATCTCCAAACACAAAGCCACCCACGCACGGGAAGGAAAATATTTCTGTTGCGGCAAACCTTTTCTTGTGAGTTTATATAAAATTGATTGTTACAAAATGTTAAATTTTCAGTGAATTGTTACTTCCAACTAAGGCACTTGTTTAATACACAAAATCGTAAGGATTGTTTGTGCAAGGTGTCATGTGAATATAATTGTAACAAAATTACAAAAAGTGTTATTGAACTTATGGTTGTGTGCTTTTTATCAGGAATGTGTAAACATATAAGACCGTAATGAGAGTTATTAAATAAGCATAAAGAGATGATACAGCAATATTTAAACAAATAGACAAAAGGATCAATAACTTATTTTTCTGTAAAATCATGTATACGTATCTAAATCCTATTGAGATATCTTATATATCACGCATGACACTTATTTATTTATTTTTTTAAGTTTTACAGTTTATTTCATGTGTATTTTGTTCTTTTCAGGGAGATTAAAGTATTTTTGGAAGCACCTTCAAGAGACGTACTGATATCCTGATCAATGAAAAGTTGTCATATATTGTTATTTTTCAAACGTTTAAAAGACTGTTTGTTTTGTTACCAGATGGTGCAAGTATTGCAGTGAAAGAAAACAATCAAAGAAAACATTAAAAACACATTTGTCAATTTAACAAATTGAACAATATGTATTGTTTATTACTTGGTGCGGTGGTAACAAGATCTTGCAGCCCCTTTCATGACCGGGTGAATGAGGATTTTCATTAAACATCTTACACTATTTTCAGTTATTAAGATTTCATTTGAAATTGAGTTCATGAAGTATTAATACAATTAAATATGTTTGTTGGTATAATAAACCCCAAAAGCCAAGACTTTTTTGCGATGATCATTTGATACGTGTTAAATAGATCATTCATATGTTTGTATAGCAAGATTGGTTACTTTGCGAATACTGATGTACTTCTTTATGTACTTGGTGCTTTAATTTCTATTGTAACATGTGCATGCTGGTTATAAAGCAATGTTATTATTAATGAAGTGTTTATTTTGATAAACTTAAGATATTCATATGGAGATTATATTGTAAACTAAATGAGCTTAAAAGACCACAAACAATCATCATTGGATTTATATTGTTTTTTGTTTTATTAATATATATACTCAGATTTTATATTTATCTAATCAATTTCATTAATAACATAGATACAATACACATAAATATACACAAATATCAATAAATACACTTTGTTTTGAATATGCCAAAATACATATTAAATTGTTTGTTTGCATAGTTAGTTGAAATAGCTTTCCGTAAACATCACAGAATAAAGCTGGGTCTGTCTCTGTAACTGTGGTTTTGATAATTAACTTGCCGCATAACACCTTCCGTGTGGTTTGATGGTATTCATCTAATTCTAACACAGCTTCGCGCCTTAAAGCGTTACAAATCCTTCGACTAATCCTTGTCAAGTCTGAAAAACAACAGAAGTAAAACCCATTTTAAAGCAAGTACTTTTACTTTCTTTGTCATTCATTTACAAAAAAGGACCGAATTTAATAATCAGGAAGAAATATCAATCATTATATTTATTTAAAGACAATAAGTCAAAAAAATAAAATATTATAGTTTAACATAACGTGTTTGTTAAAAAAGGCCATTGGTTGGATAACAATTACGCAGTGTATTTTATTTAAAATGTATGTTCAATTAAACATAAATTGTTTAAACATTACACAATTACTTCAGTATTCCATCATTTGCTTAATTTGATATATTTTCAGCACAGACTGAAGTATATGTTTTAGATTCTTACAAAACTGTGTTCAGATTAAATGCAGAACTGACGGGAAAATTCTTGCATACCACACATAGCATTTCAAAAATGTTTCCCACACATAGCATTATTACATTTTTATACACAGACTCCGAATCAGATGTATATGCGCAAACATACAATATATGTAGCTTCTCTATGAAGAATTACAATGTCCGCCCTATTTTTTTTAAACCTTCAGCAATATTATAATGAACTTTTTAATTGATTGAATAACAAATATACCACACATAGCATTTCACTTTGTGTGTTTTCAAACACGCGGTTGCACTTTTTGGAAAAAAAATGCTTAATTAATTTTGCGCAAACTTAACACATTTGTGTATTTTGACAATGACCGGGCTCTCGTCTTTGTTTTTTTTTTTTGAAAATGGTTTTGAATTTATGAAGAAATTATCAGAAACGTACATGAAGCGATGGTTTGTTGACAGCCGATTGTCCCACACATAGCCGCAAAAGTCACGTGGTACAGGCACCTTGTTGTTGCAATAGAAATGTTAACATGATTAGTAAGGGTCTCAGTTAAAGCTGGTTTACCAATTTTTCAAAGCTTGGCTGATATTTTGTAAACTCCAATTGCTTTCTTTACATTTAGCATATTTATTTCTTTGGGAACATCGGCAATGGTTACTGGTTAAAGGTACAGACATCTGGCTAATTTTCATGAATTTTTCTGAGACTCGGGTGACTATCTAGATCAAAAATGTAGTTTTCTCCGATTGACTGGGCAACAATTGCAAAGTACAAATTAATAATTTCAGCGTTTTCGTTGTAATTGGTTGTGATTTTGTTATTTTCATGTAAAAGTATTTTTTGCAGATCTGTACTTGATTTATTTGATAAAAATGGCATAATGGTTTTCCAAATATTTGGTGTTTTCGCCCCACCAATGCAATTTTCTGGAAAATATTGGTTTGCTGATTTTGTGTTTTAATTTCTTTACTAGGTTTCTTGGTTTCGTATAAATTTCCAAATTTTCGGGTGTTTTAAGTTTTTGGTATTTGTGCAAGTACATCTTTTCAAGATAAATTGCTTTACGTAGTGTTTTTTTCATATATGGTACTTGCTTGGTTTTTCTGTACATTTGTTTTACTGGTACATGTATATCGTTGACGCCTGAGACAGCAGACTCAAAATTTTGATACACAACATTCACACATTCTGATCTAGGGTCAATCAGATTTACAATTGTGATTCGGATATGAGATAGATCAGCATCAAAAGCATTTAAATTAAGATTTTTTAAGCTTCGATAACTTATTTTAACTGTTTCATTCTTTTGAGTAGACTTGTTTATCACATTACAGATACAATTATGATTTTTAAGCTCACTAAAAGGAGATGGAGTGTCGTTTTCTTCCTCATGGTCTTCGGAATGTAACAACTGTACACTGGTATGAATATTTTGCTTCACGAAGAATGAGTCGCAAAATTGGAACATGTACCGTTTAGTAATTGGCTTTCTAAGCACAATGATGGCAGATCCAGGGTGAGTCGGACGATCCCAGTGTTACATAGTGTGCTGGAGTAATGTTTTTACACTTAATATGGGCCCAACTTTTGCATAAATCACATAAGACCGCCCTGTGGTTTGCAGCCACAGCTCTGCCACATGATCCGCACCCGACATACCAAGAATAAAGGCTTTACTAAAGAACAAACTATTTATTGGAGAGCTATATCGACGTCTAGGGTGTCTTATGCGGTTGAAAAACACCGAGTAGTAGTCGATTCCAAGACTGTGAGATTTAAAGCGATATACATGTATATTGTCACGTTCGTAGTTTGGAGAATCAGATAATCCAGTATTTATGCTGATAAATGTTACTTGCTATTCCGTTGTACAATTTCGTTCTGTGCTGCAACTGCAAGGAACAGAGAAGAACGGATCGGGTGTCCAAGCCAGCAGAAATAAGAACACACATCCTCGCATATCAAAAAGTTTGTTTACCTTTAGGCGGTGTTCAATTTTTCGGTCAACTCGGATAATGGTCCGATGCTACCACAAAAATGCTGACGAAGAAAATGCTGACGAAAGACGTTACAGTATTTTTCATACACTAACTGGTGTAAGATGTGACTGCCGGCAGCATGGATAGCCACGAGATGTGAAGATTTTCCGAATTGATGTCGTCGCTGGGTTATTTGTCGTAGTGTAGATGGAACACACTCAACCCACTGCTTTGATCGAGAGAGAAATAATAAAGAGGTTTATGTTTTTTTTTTTCGTCAAAAATACCAAAACAATCCGACAGCTATGTGTTGAATAGTAAAACTTTTAGTTCGCTTTTATAATTAAGACTGTGATATTTTCATTAAAAATGTATTTATTTAATTTTTCATATTTTTCCTTTCTTTCCATCACGCATGCGCGCTAATTATATGTTGAGTACTTTCAAGTTAATAATTAATAAACAAAAGTAACGTGTTTGTACGGATTATTTTATTTTCTTCATATAAAGATAATAGCATTCTTGTATTAAATCAGTGAGAAACCGAGTCAATGAAATCAAACTTATTTCTCTAAGTATTTGCACGTGCAATAGTATACAACTGCGACATTACGGAGACGCAGTTCAACAACATTCCACCGAACTAAGCTTCTTTTGCAAATGTGTTTTATTGTATGTTATATGTATTGCATATGTTTAGTCTGGTTGGAAAAAGATTAATGCTTCTTGAACCATCTTGTTAAAGGTTTTAATGACGATATATTAAATTAACTGTGTTAATTAATTGATAATGGCTATATACTTTCCGAGACCACTGAGATCTTCTCGTCACATTAAACGAGTATGTGTTCGGTAACTGAAATTGGATCAATACATAATTCTTATAGTGATTTCGTTTGTAAAGTTGAAAAAATAAGAACATTAAGGTGTAAAGATGCATTACCGAAGACGACTTCGATATGTAATTGCAATATGGCATGTACAATAAAGCGATATAAATAGAATAATCAAGCAGTATCCCTGCTGTGTTTTTGAATGTCCCAATCATCACAACAAAGCGCATAGTTCATCAGCCGTGAATAAACATGCAATGATAAAGAACAATATATATACATTTACATATATTTATATGTAGTCAATACTACCAGTGTTTACGTAAATGAGTGGGTGCACGAGTGTATTGGAATTGTCCACTTGTCAATTCCTTTTATCTGTCATTCCTCATGCATACAATCTCATAAGGCAGGCATATAATTTGACCAGATCAGCAAAAAAGATTTTGCCTAACAAAATCATTATTTTTTGTTTTCCTTAGTACTTAGCAAACCATTTCACCAGATCCGTAATTAAGATATGGCGTGACAGAGGCATTACTTGGATGTTATGTTTGACTGCAATACAAATAATCGTCCAAAACGCCATCAGATAAATACCAACACACTTTAAGGCATGATAATAAAATACCATTTAATATCACCAGCAGGCTTTTACATGACGTAATGTGATATGCATACTTATGCTTTTTAGATCAATTTTAATTCATATTATCCGCATGCAGCTTACACGACGTCTTCTGACGCAAATATAAAGGTTCATTATGATTACCGCCTTTGGACAATTAGAGAATACGATCCATTTTATATAGTATGTGTATCTGTAATGATTGAAAGAGTATCTTTAAATGCCGAACATAAATTACACTGAAGCAAAGTTACTCGAATATTTATAGAAATAACGTTGTAAAACAATTTCGTTTAATCTGATGATATAACCGATGTTCTGCCCCATGCTTGCGTTTACTTGTAAGTATAAACGACGATTATTTCTTAATATATCGGATAACTGAGTCTGAGAAGACGGTCTTTGGCATTTGCAGAAACATCATCGGGGAAATGCAATTAATTAGACTAAAATGTCCCTTCACCATAGATGGTGGCTTCACTTTGAAAACGTGAGCTGCCTTATTTTTGAAATGATTAATTGTAGACGGACATTAATTGAACAAATTGAACTAGAATATATTTTTTCTTTATAGACTTATATCGTTCCCAGGTTGTGATCCGATGTTCAATCATTGTATGTGCACAGCATTCATTAAATCAGCGAATATGAACAAGGAATATTTTTCCCGATATAGTTTCTAGAGTTTCATTGTTTGCTTTATATTAAACTGAAAAATTGTGGTTTGTACTCTGTCAATGAAGTACAACTAGAACATATCTGAAATAATATGATATTTCAATCTCAAAGGCTGAAAGCAGTACAACTATTGTGTGTGTTGATTTAACATACGTACGATCTTTTGAACACCTGTTTGATAAATGTCTGATGATACATAGTAAGCTTGATAGTTATTTAAAAAAAAAAATTAAAGATTGATCATTTTTCCCTTACAATTATATTCGGTTATCGTTTAATTTTAACCATTAATGCCTAGCGTCTAGAAAAAGGCATTGGCAAACAGCGTAGACCCAGATGAGACGCCGCATGGTGTGGCGTCTCATCGGGGTCTGCGCTGTTTGCTAAAGGAATTTCTGTAAGAAATATTCTAATATTAAAATAAATATTCTAGACATCCCTAATTTTGGAAATAAATTGATCCAATTTAGAAGGATGGGAGAGTACACTAGGCATAAATGGGTTAAACAGATTTTCGGTTCGTGCGACATTAGGACAATAACAGTGCGTGTGTACTACTGAATTTGCGCTTCAAGTTTTTGCAGTCGTGTAATTTCCAAAATTTACTTTACTGAGAATTATTCTAGATCAAGCACACTGTCTTCTCGAAAAGAGAGATGTAAAAGCCATAGTAATGAAGAAAATTATAACCCAGATCCGTTTGTAGTAAGCAAGTTATCTCTCAATTAAACTTGTTGTACACACTCAGGTCTTCTCGAACCTAATAGTTAAAAAAAATACGTAGTACCAGTTAAAGACAAAATCCTATTTAAATGCTTTTGCAGAAATAAACGATTTTACTTCTGGACAAACACATAAAACACATTTCCATTTGAAGTAACATGTTTTCTATTGATGTATTTTGTAACAATATACAGGAACGATAATCAAAAGCGACACCTCTAACGACGTTAACGTAGTTGAAAGACATATTGAATAATGAAATGTTATTGAACCAATTCGTTGTGTCGTGTATTGTGGGCAACGCATATACGACTAACAGAACGTCTTTCATTAAGGAAAGTCGAACTAATTTGAGACGTTTTGCCTTGCATCATTTGTGCAAGTTGGTTGGTTAAAGAGAGTAAGTTCCTGACAAACAATCTCAAATTATTGGAATTTAAAGTGCTAAATACGCAGTTCCAATTGTGTAACGTCGTATAATAGTATGTCTCTTTAACAATTAATATCATGATCCTAATATACCCCATCGAGAGATTATTTTTCATCTATTTGCAATGTGCATATTTGTATAAGAATAAAAATACATAAGAAAGCGATAGTTTTTTTAATATATATTTAAAAGCATATTATAAAAAACGTCGTTTCGTTAAAATAATAATATTATTCACTAAGACATCGTTACAGCTTAAAGCAGATCATTTATGAAATTAGCTTATATGTGGTCATTAGTTTCTTATCATCAGCAGCAGCATCACCGTCATCGTCATCATGATTGCTAAGAGATTAACACAAATAAGTAAAGAACATCTATACAACATAAAACATTAAGATTGTTCAGTCATTAAGTTTAATTTAGAGGTCACAGTGGTGTAGTGAATATGGAGTCCTCCTAGCGATCGTGAGGTCACGGGTTCAATCCATACTGCGTGAGCGTTCTTTTGATTTCCCTAATAGGCACCTTATAGGTACCGGTTCTAGTCCCAGGAAACGGACACAAGAGCGTACCAAATACGCCTTAGGCTTTCTATGAAATCGAGCTAAAATAAATAGGTTTAACTAAGTTTTATTAATTACAACTGAGTGAATATCTTTTCAAAAAACATATAAATGGCTACTATTTCAGACAACATCCTAGGTATTAGTGTTACAATCCCGAACTGAACCGTAATCGTTAAGTTTTCTTATTTTGTTCAACGTGGTGTCTGGCAATATGAATACAAAATCAAATAAACAAGCTTCCTATTCAATCACTCGTCCATTAGGCTCATATCATACAAATAAAGTTGCTTGAACAACGGAAAGTACGCGGTGAACGAGTTTTACTTTATGTGGGCCACTGCAAGCCTTTTCCAGCAAGAGAAAATGTGAAGCGCAGCATATTTCTAAAATAAAAACCTTGACCGTGAATGTGCTCTCCTCTTTAGTTCAATATTTGTTAAATTTTGTGTTGACTGCTGAGAATAATTTATACCTAAATACCAGCGGATATCAACTGAATAAGAAATTGTCAATGTGATAAATGATGACTTAAAACAATGCTGTTAAACGACAGTGGCCCATATGGAAATAATCATGGAGACTTCTATTAAAAAAGTCGACGCTTTGGCCTACTTTGAAAAAAACCACGATTAATAAAACACATTTGTAGAAAGTCGATGTTTATAATAAAACAAAACGGATTATATTAGTGTATCGTTTTATGTGATAGCAAAGATGACTGTGGTGAAACGTAGAGAAATTATTAAGAAGACTATGGGGCGTATTTGAGAAAATAACCTTTATGTTCCAACATTGTATTCGGGCCTTCACGCGTCGTGTTGGGTATGTCTGTGTTGTTCAAAATCAATAAACATGCATGATTTAAACATGCATAATTTTAAGTGTCAGTGAATCTTACAGACATTCCGATAATGGATAATTTTCATGAATCGAAGATTCCTATATTCCACATAAGATTAATATGCATGCCCAGCACAGCGGTAAAGTGAACGGTTATATTTATATGTTATCTCAAGTATATATTCTAAACATTAAGATGAGTGTGTAAACAGGAAACATGGAAATTAAACACGAGCACATCATATATTACAAATTATGAACTTAACTTCTACTGGTATTTGTTTTACATAAATTATTCACTTGACTTTATATAAATTCGTCACAAGATGAATCCTTCAGAACGTAAAATAACTCCCCGAACTAAAAAAACATACGAAAGTGCATCGACAGAAGGAGATACGTCATAGTGTAAGTCCAATGTTTAAAGCTTCTATGCAAATAATTAAGTTTGTAAAACAAATAATAGCATTAAACAGAAATATATTCCAAACCAAAATAATGCATAAGCAAAAAGTGTACACGCATGGTCAAGGTCATTTACCAAAATAATTAGTTAAAAGAAGTGTAATGAAGTAATTCACATTAACGTCACATTTATCAACATAATGAACCATTGACAAATGTTTGTTTTCCTGATTTAAACAAATGAGACGAAAAGTATGGCAATTAAAAGCGAGTCTATGATGATAATACGGAAAAGGTTAAATATGATATAATATTAAGAAATCATACATTTTATCCTATTGAGTCAATTACATGAACGGCAAGGACATGCACTTTTACAAAGCCCATGTCTATTTAAAGGTCACTGTTTTGATATAAAATGTAGGGTAAGTCACGTCTTTTGTGTTTTTATCTCTTATGAGTTGATCGAACGTTGTCATAAAACATAAACAAAACCAGAATAAGATCCAATACAGAAACATGTAATTAAAATAAATAACCACAAACGGGCGTTGACATTTATTTTTACTTTAAACTTATTCTACGTTTGAAAGTACAAAAGCATAGAGTCTTCTCGTTATAGCAAACGATGAATGTTCTAATACAAAAGTATTTTAACGTAAACTGTCATCTACGCCTAAACTGTATCACGTTTAAATGATGTTGCATTAATAATAATCAACAGGCAGCTATAATGTTTGTTTAAAGAATTTAATTTATCGTAATAATTGAATGAACATATAACGTTTTCAGTAGGAATTTGGCGAAATCATTCGTTTGTAAAAACATATCAGTTGTGAAAAGTTGTACGTATTTAGTCTAATAGTGTATATATTTTAATAGCGTTTGTAAGTATTTGAATGATTGAGCATGGATAAATGCACAAACACACTTGTATTGACTTCATTAAGGCTCTCGAATAAATGGGCGAAGCCATTGAAAAGATGTTTTCTTCAGAAGGATAGGCGTTATCCAATTAATAACTATTTTGCTTTTGGTAACAGTTTTTCATTTTAGGACGAACCGTATCGTTTTATGAAAAGGATTTACCAAATATGATTTTTTTATGTAAAAACGTCTTATATAAATGTAACTTTAGTATTATAGTTCTACGCGTTTTAACCGGTTTGTACAGCAATTCATAAAAACAGACGAAAGCAGAAAGTTCATTTTTTAAGTTTATCTTCACACCATTTCGTTCAGTATTGAAGGGATGACACAAACGAACATGAACACAGATATCAAGTCAAATTCAGAATATTAACTAGTAAATGAGATTTTATTGAATGAATTCTTAACAAGTTGATGACTTTTGATTACAATAAAGGGATCGTATTCCAATCAAAGTTACTTACAAAAATCTTTAAGTGAAGATGCAAGTAAACACTTTCTTACATAACATGACCACAGATAATAAGTTTTGTGTTCGTGTTATTGAACACGGATATTATTCTGAATTCTTGCAAGAATTGTTTACAACTGCCATTTTATGTTCAATATGAACATTCTTGGTTTAATGCTTTAAATGTTAGCATTAATCCCTTACCCAGTTGTATCATATCTTGAAATCAATGAGATGAATGTGAATTAAAGGTTTAGATGTACTTAATAGATATGCAATGCAATTCTATAGAAATGCAAATTATGAGTTTTAACTTTGATATATGTTCTTTAATTTAATAAAATTCCAATGATAATGGCATTTTTTTATATATGTGTAGTTACCCTTTAGCTATTATAAAATTTTAGAATGTCCGCAGACAATTTAAAACATCAATAATTCAGTATGTTAATGCTGACCATATAATGTGTGTTCATAATTATTCGATTATTTAAGGACTACGAACGCTTAATATTTATTCGTTCGTAGGGATTCTATTTCTATGTGTTGAACACGATTGTTAAATACACAAAAACAGTAATTCTCCGTGTTTTTTTCTTGCCAATATCACGGTTAAAATAAAGAAAGTGGATTTTGTTTAGAAATCGCCTTTAACAGAAATGTATACATTGTTAGTTTAAAATAGTCACGAACAGCTTCAGAATTCCACCTTTGTATGTTTGTTTGTGTGTATGTACATAACAGCCAAGTTACAGAATAAACTTGACAAAACAATAAAAATAATCTACAACATAATGGCATTATATTTTTGATCTTTGATTTCGTTACAACTATAAGATACTATTACAAATAGTATGACGTACGGTTGTATCATTTTAGAAACAATGTATTGATAAACATTTAAAACAATATATATATATATATATATATATATATATATATATATATATATATATATATATATATATATATATATATATATATATATATATATATATATATGGTCCCAATATATAATACTCACTATGTTAGTTTTGCATAACACACCGAATATTTAATGAACACAGAAACGCATATATTAAAAAAACATACTCGAAGGTATCAGCAGAAAATGTCAGCGTTATACAATGTTAATAGTGCGCTATAAAATAAGAAAAATAAAATTTTGACAAATGAGTGTTTGTTTACACTTTTATTTTAAGCGTTGAACCATTTTAAAGTCCTCATAACATCCGCTGTCCCTTTCCGGCAAGATAATTTCGTAGAGAATTGTTCATTAAATCATTACTCGCCTTCATATTCAAATACGGTTTAACTGTGTGCAGACAATATACTGTTTAACGGGCTTTTCTAGGTACAGTGAGAGCGGATTTTGGGAACGCCGTTATATGGCTTATATAATGTTGAATGCGACAAAGCAAACAAAAGCACCTGCAATCCCAATCAAATATTAAATAATGAACAAACATTCATAAACTTATATTATATAATAAGTAAAAAATGAGTACTTTTATATAGAATATGTTGTGCCCCTCACTCTCATCTTTAGACGTGTGGTCATATAATGCTAAAAAAATAATGACATACTGAGAAAGCTATTTCAACGGAATGACGGGCCAATATTTGCAATTGCAAATGAAGTTAATACACCAGTTTCACAATACAACCTCTGTTACTATTTCTCGTGACACTTCGATCCTCAGAACGATGCTGAACATGTACCTTTCGTTGGTGGAGAACATCGATGATTGTTCACACGTTGATTGTTCACATTTTCATGCGCACTGACATGGGTTCCAATTATGTCACTCATATGCATACAGGAATGCGTTGAGTCAATAAATTGATTATATATAATAATATAAATATTCTAACACTTCAATATTAATTCATCGACGTAATGTTTATTACCATTATTGTATATTTATAAATTGTATTTCATCTTCATACAAATGCGAGTTAATCATTAACACCAGAGTAAAGGTGGTCTGAAAACATTTCACAAATTCACAAAACATAGATATACATTGACCGTATTGTGAGTAAAGCTGACATAAACTGATGGTGTATACCCCATACACCATCAGTTACTAACAGTGTAACCATTATGCTTCACCGACTACCTTTTCCTTGTTGTGCTTTTTTATAGACATCGTAAGTGCAACATGAACCAATTCGAATGCCTATGACGTTTATAATGAATAAACATATGTCAATAAATAACAGAAATTCATTAACATTTTAAACACAAAACAGGCAATTATTAATAATGACTGTCAATATAACACAAGCAAATGAAATTGTAAATTTCTTACAGGATTTGCGATACCTGAAGGAATGGAATGAGTGGGTAAATAACATTAATTTGAAACCCAATTCTTTCTGCGCATATGATGATGGTAACCATTGTTCTTCCAGAGATCTTAATATGCACGTAAATTGTTCAATTTGTACTATTTTACGCCGTCCGGTCCGCTCTGTCGTGTGGTAGAGTCTACATGACAGGTAATCTGTTGAGCTCCTCTACTGAAATTTGTCAGAACCGCCTTTCTGTAATTTTATTTTTTATTTCAATTGATGCAATTTATGTGATGAAACTCTATTCTTTAAGTTGTTTGGACTCAAAAACAACAGTTCGGACGTGGATTTGTAATTAACAATGAAATATTTATTAAACATTATTAAATGAATCCAAAACATATGCCGAATGGTGTCTGTCATGCATAGTTGTTAAATTCGATGGAAAGAAAATAACTCGCTACAAAAGTATTTCGATTTCGTAAATAGTGTTTTGGGTCAGAATGAGTAGCATTCGATACAAATGTTATAAAAAAACAAAGTGGTCTTAAATAAATTTCGAGATAGAGATTAAAGAACTGAAAATGGGAATGCATATAGTTGTTACTTTGTTTTTAAGCATTCGATTACAGTCGGCAGTGAGGTAAGCGTGTCGTTCATACTAAATGAAATTTGCGAATGACTCCTGCTAAAGATGATAAAGTGTCATCAATCTAATCTACAGCACTTTTTCAGTTGCAATCGATATTTTCATTGGTCCTCCATACACATGCAAAAAACATCATTTACTAGCATGACTTATCTAGCAGTTTATGTTAACGTTACATGTAATAGGTTTGTTGAAATCAATTGGAGTGTAAGGAAAATACACCCCATTCGCGATCGCTCTAAGCAAATCGAATTTGGTCATTTACGTAGGCGGTGGGCTATAATGCAATACATAGTAACATATAACTATTATGCCCGCAATGTATTGGTGTGTTGTTCTTTTAGATATGTTACATTAACGATGAAAATTGTAAGAGGTGTGTTAAATTAACCAAAAGACAAATCACTATAGAAGGCGAATTGCATGACACTATGTAAATGTTATTTAAATTCTCCTATAAGTTGAATACATTTTCTTTTACAGTCAATTGTGTCCATTATTTTATAATTATAATATACGCTTGAAAATATCCGGACGTGGTGCAAACTTAACTGTACATGCATGCATATTGATATCACTTAACACTTGATTATGAATGTTACAACCTATATGATTGTATATACAAAATCTCAAATGTTTGTAGTTTTCGGAAACATAATTAAACCCGTTGTGGTCAACGTAATTTTTTGTTTAAATTATGTTGTTCCTTGTGTAGTTTCTTGTGATGTCCTTTCAGAGACACAGGTTACTTTATTTGCCAACCCGGAATGTCCCCCAACATGCCTACCTAATTTACTAAATAGACTATATCTTTAATACTGAAAGATTTTCAATTTTGGTGTTGTCTTGCGTTGTAGGGTGAAAACGGAGTATCCAAAAGAAATTCCACATGTCCGGTATCAAGACCATTAACCATATCAACAAGCTGCGTGGAACGGGAATCGATCCCGGGTCGCCAATGTGAGATGCAAGTGTACCAACCACTGCGCTGGCCAAGCCTGATGTTGTTCCGTACACTTACCCTTTATAACATTATGTAATGACGTAATTTTGTTTTACCCTTACTCGCTTAATATGTTTAATGTTTAGCATTACATTTTTTTTAACATTTAAAATTTATAGGTAATTAGCTGTTAACAAGGCCTCCAGACATTTGTTTACACGGACATGACAAGACGGACATTCGTTCAAACGTTGGTTGAACTATCCGGCCATTCGTTCCTATGTTATTTTGATAACCGTCCTGGGTATCAAAATTACTTTAAATTTGAGTATTTGGCATCATATTACTCCTAGACATGATTAAGCAATATTTCTACCACGAGAAAACATGTGGATAACCTGAACTGTGTTTCATAACAAGACATCCGCCATATGTGGTTTATGACACCTGCTTGTTATTTAGTATTTTTCGGCGCAGTATCTGATCAAAACGAGATAATTGGTTTGTGCTAACACAGGGGCAATATAACAACATATCTGTCAAAAAACTCGATTATAGATTTTGTTCCAACACCGCGATACAGATGCTAAAACAAAGAGTGCCAAAATTGTGCAAACAAATGAATACAAGTGCGTTTATTTCATACATGTGTATAAAAGTACTTAAAATGAGAAGTTTATATTATAACTAATTTTTGAAATGTCATCTTGTGTCACGAAATCATTATGACGTCGAATGGTCAAAAGATTGAAGGGTTGAAATAAGATGCGACCATGCGTGACATTTGTACAAAATGGCTAAACGTTCAGCCTCTTTCTGGAATTCTGCAAGTTACGTGTCTTCGCTCTCTTATCGATTTTGGCTTATTGTGAAACGGGTCTATTTCTAAATAGTTAGTATTAAGCGAAATCACATTGATAAATGTTCACCCACGTTGAGAGAATAACCCGGTGTAAAAGCCATCCTTCCACCTCTATCCTGTGTTGTAACTAAACATAACTATAATGTATTTCCATTCGGGAAACATGCTCAGATACATTTAATATTTAATCATATTAATATGGAAGCAACATTTTGAAGATTTGGTGTGTATGTAATTTAAAATATTGAAAACACAGTTTTATGTTTGCATATGTCTCAAATGTCCGGCCAAAATTTAAACGCTTATATAAACAATAAATTTCTCCGCTCAAAATTCAAACCAACATTATAATTTGTAAATAATAACGTTGCTTTTACACATAAATATTTCTTATATATTTGTAATGCCATAAACGGCAAAAACGATTTTGCAAATGTGCATTAATAATTTCTTTACAAATTGAAGGCAGGATATAGTTAACATTAATAAACTATCACGGATTTACTTTCTTCCTTAACAACGAAACGAATCTGTTCTATTACAATACTGTTATAGGAAATTTCACAAATGTTAACTTCTTTAAATTGTATTTTTTTCGAATGGACTAAAGCTTTAAAAAGAACATGATGCTATGCGTCTTTACTGTTGCTTTAATTTAACAAAGTACACTTTACATTTATGTTGCAAACACTCGTCAGTGTAAATTTTAAATAATATATTTCTTTACTCATCCATATCATATCAGAAAGTACGTTGATTCGCATGAAGTGTTAAAACTGTTTTAAAATAACTATTGTTATTTGGAAAATCATTTATTTAATTTATACGCATACTGCATATTTAGCGAAAATATCTAGAATATTGAGAAACTGGCATACTAATAATTTCCGTTGAAGATTGTTTGGATAATCTAACAAACTACAAGAAGATTGCGTTTACTGTCATTTGACGTAAAACATGAATGATGGTGATTTTGTGTAAAATCTAGTTGTTCGTGAACCAAAAATATGCAAACTGTGGAAATATATTGTTTTGCTTTTCATTGTCATTGTATCACACGCAAAGAATGCACAATATTATGACCATGTTTTACGTCCGTTTATACATGTGTGCTGAATAATGCGGTTAGTTGAAATACTAAGTTCAATTAATGGGTGGGTGCTCATGGGGTAATTCACTTTGTATTTATCTTTTTGTGATATTTGTTGATGTCTTTTACATAAATAACCATGTACGTGTCTGTATAACTGTGTAATCAATCAATTTATGGACTGGTTAGGCGAACCAAAATAGGAATATTTGCTTGCTTGTTGGATAGAGCTAAGTTTCATGCAAACGTAAAGCAATGTTAAATAACACAAGAAAATCCCCAAGTTATACCCTCATGGCGCTTGAAAATGTTTTTTTTTTTAATTTTCGATCTCGTTTTATAATAAACACGTATATTTATATAGCATACATGTATGTTAATGCCCGGAATCTTTTGTCGATTGTTTTGTATTGGGCAATGAATGTTTACGATTTTCGGAATGTATTCCGTCAATTTGTAAAACGGATCATCGATATTTTCCCTTCGTTTCAAATACGAAAACAACACATTTACGAATTTATACGTCGAAAAAATGATACCAGTTGTCTGCAAAAGCATAATCACTCATTAAACGCTACACTTTCTGAAACAGGTCAACGTGACCCGAACTCATTTCAAGTTTTTTCCTCTCAAAGGACACTTGGATTTGTCAAACGAAAGCCTATTGGAAATTTGACTGATATAGAATCGCATTTAATGTTCCTCCATGTCAACGTTCAAAACAAAATGCATTTTCTTGGAATAACACATTATTAAAGTGTTTAAAGGGTAAGGACACTGATTGTCTTATTTGAATTTCACAGCTTCGTAAATTGAGTTAATTACGTATTGCTTAGTTTACAAATTCCCCGATAGCAAGAACGCAGCATTCATATATTTGAATCTGAATTGTTTCTCAACAACAAAATATAAGAATAACGTTGACGTCATTTTCTTCGATTTGTATATTGCATCTAGTTTTATTTTCAAGTAGGTTAAAAGTATCATTCGTTCAGTATATTTCTGTACATGATGTTGTGCAATAAGTCTGAACTAAGAATTTCTTAGGTCAACTACAGAAAACATACACGCACAAACAAACATAACTAAAGTGAATGTCATCGCCTTTTAAAAGCCTTTGAAACCATATCGAATAAAAACGTTGAATATTAGTTTACAATAGATGTTATTAATTCAGTATCACGGTTGCATACATTGTCTTCAGTAGAGAACGTTGACACTCTGATACTCCACGAGTAGTCAATTTAATTGCCAGTTTACTTTTTCCCCAATATTCGCTTGAGTGGAAGACAAAAGTGTGTTCGCGACTTTAATTACTGGTCGAAAGAACGTTTTCTAGATGACATTGATATGTTAAGCATAGAAACTTAAAATTGATATTCGCATTTTGTCTACCATTCTTTATAATTTAACTATTCCTCACCGTGTATAACGTGTGTGTAAAAAGCACTTGTGGAGAAACACAATTATCTTATAGAAGGATATGGTGAAATGAAATACATCTGGTGAATCAAGTAAAACTAGGTGGACTCACGCTATAGTATATCAATATATTATGTTTTGTTAAAGACGTGCATAAATTGTCGCGATATATCGAATAGCTTTTGTTCTTGATAGTCTTTGCGATTCGACCTGGATCCCACTTTCTCATATAAAAGTTATTTTGGACTGGATGGACACACCGTTTCATCATACTTTACAAAAGTTCCAAATATTTGAAAATGTATAAATGCTTTGCAAATAAAAGTCAGACACGAATATGATTCCATGATCAAACGTACATGCGCACATTATATCCAAGAACAGTGTAAAATGTATATGCACCCATCGCCGAAGTACTCTTATATTAATCCGTTGTTGGTGTTCTGGGATAAGAAACAATTGTTTAAGTGTGTACCTATAAAACTTTTGATATTTTAAAATGAAGGAATTATACTTACGGTAAATGTTTTGGTTTCAATCTTATAATTGTATACACAGAACAAAACAACATTTGAGTGTTTACCTTTCTCGAGATGTATTAATATTTAAAAAAATGGGATTTTGGCTCTAGTTTTATGATGAAATATTAAATGCAGGTGATAATGACATTATTTAAAATACACACGAAAAAAAATGGCCAAACTATGATATTCATATTAAAATTTCTGTATGAATTTTAAGAGAACTTTCTTTTTTAAATTAGAAGACCAAACATGTTTGCATAAACATATGTAAGAGATCATTAAATGTATTTGTCTTGCAAGACTTGCATTGCCAATGAAACATTGACGTACAATAAAGCCAATTTACTCATTACCGCATATGATAGAAAAAGATGAATTTCATCTGTTTCATCATTGATAACGTCATCATGTCTATGGTTAAGAATATATTTCGCAAGACTATTGTTAGCATTTAAGAAATATTCGTGTCAAGAAGAATATATCCACGAGCACCAGAATTGTTTCGTATTACATATAAACATACAATGTTACACACATTTTAATACGCTTTACTGCTTACTTTATTTAATTGTCCTGTGAATGTATGTGTGTTGTATTTGTCTTTTAATCCCTTATTACTTTGGTTAACATATTTTGGATAATTCTGGCTAACAAGATACATGTATTTAATCAAGCTTGTCATTTATCAGTTATCTGATTTTTTAATAGATAAATGCCAAGGAAAACATTTTATACCACCATACATTTACTTTGTGACCAGCTGTCCTGTTTTATTTCAGCTATCATGTGATATGTGTATACCAAATATGGTTTTATTTTTGTATCAACGTTAACGACATTGATTAAGAAATTGAATCAAAATCTTTGTAAAATGTTTGTAGTTGCATGAACCAATTTATTTTACATACGATACACATGGATAAACGGCACACATATATTGACAAAACATCGGACTGGAATGAAAATCAAACTGTCCTCATTAAAATGCATGCATTCTAGAGTTTTGTAAAATTCAAGACGAATGTGTTATTTAACTGACAAAGCGCAATTAAATAGCATTGACGTCAAACGCTCAATCAAACAACTGATACAAGTAACCATGTCAAACTATAAGCGTTTGAAATTAATTACAAGTGTATTGTTGAATTCCAGTCAGTTAAACCTCAACTACCGAAAAAGAACACATATACACCTGTATATTGTAATGAACACAGATACACCTGTATATTGTAATGAGTTGTTTTGTAATATGTTCAAGAAAAAAATAATTACGTGCATGGTTCCTAATTAAAGCCAAAGCTACACCAGAATGATATTTACTTAGTTTTGTTAAGAAATATATTTTAAATGATTGCTTAATATATTGAATATTCTTAATGTAGTGTTGTTTTAATACAAATATATTGTATAACATGTTTTGTGTTCAAACATACGTATAGTATTGGGATAAACGGGCTGTACGTCCCTTGTTATACTTAATATAAAACATCGAAATTTAGAGATACACGACAAAAATACAGTCAATAAAGTACACAACACAAACAAACTTAATTTCGTTGTAAATATTTTAGATAACTTGTAGAATAAAACACATCTGCACAATTTTCTCTGTTATACAAGACCGTGTATGAGTCATTTTATAAATGATATTATTTTGTTTTACATTATATTCTATTTTATGTTGAGTCACAATAAAATCATCAATATATTGTCATGTACTTAAATGAATTGAACGTATGGGCGTTGGGTTACATCGCGCACTAGATTACTCCTTATGTTATACACAACTTCGAAACCAGACTAATTACATTTAGTCCTTCACGATTGGCGAGAAAACAAATCAGCGTAGTTCAAATGCGAGTAGAATGTGAACTGTGATTAGACACAGTTTAATTTCCTCCTTATTTGGCAATAATTTAATTTTTAAAATGGTTCACGTCCTAAAATCTCTTTAACAAAAAGTAAACTACATGAATGATTTGTAGACCAAGAGGCAGCTTCAGGGACATTACATCACGTTTAAATGTTAAGTATTTAATGTTTTGTAATTTATTCAGGCGCCCTGTCGACGCGGAACAAAACAGTTCAAGCATAACCAATAAATGCATTCGAAACATTGTGCAAATAAATCAATAGTATTTATGTTTTTATTTCTGGGATTCACAATTGTACACGACGTTTTTCTATCATCAAAATCCGAGTCTTAATATCACATGCTATGATACAATCCCAGCAATTATACTTATTTGCTGTGGAATATATTTTTGTGAAATAAAATCAATTTAATCGTCTTTCTTGTATGCATCCGGAGTGAAAAAGTGTGCGAGTATATGGGCACTGTCAACAATCCTTTTCTCTCATTGTTTACTCCTTAGGATTAAAATCTAACACAGCAGGAATGCAATCTTGATAGTTTCGGCGTTGTGTGACATTGCGTGGCTACATCATTAATCTTTCTCATCTTCTTACTACTCAGGCATACACTCTTACCATTTCGGTAACTGGGATGTGGTGTGTTTATAGAATTACCATACTAATTTGACTGCCATTAAAATAATTGCTCACGACGTCATCAGATATACACATTATACTTTGTGATGATAACTAACCATTTACAGGGCGTTTTCTTAATAAATACAGGATCTGGCACGAGTTGTCATATCAAACCTTATTTTATTAAACGAATTCAGGAATTGTGTTGGTAAGCGAGCCTTTTGCGAGCTTACTTACAAATGTCCTGAACGAGTTTAAAATATTGTAAACAATGACAACGAGTGCCAGGTCTTTTTTATCGCAAGCTTTTGAATGAGCAAATGAATAAATATTTGCGCAAACATAATGATAAATCAAGTATGTTTTTTACATTTTGTGCCGTTAGTTGACGTTGCAACGCCATTTCAGCAAAATGACAAAATGAGATTGGTCAATCTAAATTTAAGCCAATTAAAACGCTTAATAATAATATTACACAGATGTAAGATAAAAACTATTCGTAATGGTTATATTACATGGGAAACATATATTTTCATGTGGGCTGTAAATAATGCAAATAAATGAATAGATAAACAAACAAACTATGGCTCAACTAAGAGACTTTATTCTAAAGAATAACATGAATATACTATTAACTCTTAAAGTAAATATTAACTTTTCTTTAAGGGTTCACCTTTGAAATATCCCTCTAGTTCTGGAATTGTAAGTTCAGTAACCGGTTGATGTTTTAAGATGAAAACCATAAATTATCTAAATCCATTCTGAAAGTTTTTTATATTTACATTATCATGACTATTCTGTATTAATGTCTCTGGCGAAAATGCCTTTAATCCTCTTTTAATATATGTATCAATAGAGCATGCATACAGAAAGTTGAAACAGAGTCAATTATAACACGTTGTAATAAAACTGGTTTAGTTGTATGTTTCAGCTATGAAAAAAACCCAAAACCATTAACCGACCCTCTCATGCATTATTTTATATTTATGGAAAAAAAAACATTGAGACCTTTTTAAAAAAAATTCCGTATAAAACGCGATCATTTTCCTAAGATGAGAGATTACTTTGTTCGTAAATACAATCATTTGCATTTCAAGAAACATCATCAGTGAAATATTCTATAAATTACGCTCAACAATGTATTTTGGCTATTGTTTTTCTCTAAGTAGTTTTCGAGTATTTGCAATTATTTTTGTTTAAATAATAGATTTTTATTTAAAGAGAGAATGAACTGAAAACATTTAACATTAGCAGGTAGTTCATATCTTTCATAATGTCATAGGTCAGTCTTGAAAGTCTGTGAGCAGTATACTTTTTATATTTGAAACATTTCTGTATAAACTTCACTTACTTGATAGCTAAATATCTGTGATCAATGTACTTTATTTCTGTGTGTGTTAATAAGTTAAAAACTTATCTCTGATCGTTTAACTACATTTTGGATACTTACCACAATATTGACATGCAATTTTGTGTGTAATATTTGATTCGAGCACCACGTGTTGGTATTTCTGGTATTATTTTCCGTCGGCCGTCTTAAATAATTCTAAACTAACTTAGTTTTTGATAAATTCTGTTAGACGTGTGTGGTTTAATTCTGTTCAAAAACCGCTTAAATCCCTGTATACAATGCGTTGAACGTTCTGAGCGGTGATCTCAGATTTAAAATGTGTAAGCATAGTTTATGTGATTTTCAATAACCCTTCAAATCTGTTTAAATCTTCCATGCTTTGTGTTGACAACAACATTGTAAGATTGTGTTTTTGTTTAATCTGTCGGTAGGTTGTAAAGATAAACAACTATTAAATATTGAGAATAAGGTTGATTGAACCGTTTAGAACTCTTTTTTTCGGACAAGTTAGCAGCAACGAAAAGACGAGCTCACAAACAGGAAGACCAGCAAACACACGGACAGAGGTCCAAGACTGTTAAAGTATGTCTCTTAAAAGTATGCTATATGTTTAAGACAATACGAATGTTGTTTTACTTCAATTGAACTTTATTTAAGGAGACTCAAAGTAAAACAGTTAAAAGTAACGTTGATACTCAAAATCAACAATTTATCTAAATATTTCGTTTAATAAAGTTAACTCATAAACAATCAGTGTTTCTAAAAGCAATAGCCAACGTTTCAACGCAAGATCTGATATAGTAGCAAAGATTTAAAGAGATACAAAATGCACAATTTTATTTTTTTGTGCGACAATATATTCCATGTTTATTGCCCACCACGATATCCGAATATTTATGAGCGAACGCGAGACTGACTCCAAGCAGTGTCGGAAGAACGATATATTAAAAAAAAAATATGTCGTTCTTCCTGAGCTGTTCGAAGCCAATTTTATTCTAATTAATGTCATGCAATTTGTGGCAGCGTTGGTGATGGTATATTCATACGACGAGCAGATTGTGGGGGTAAAAATATATAAATTCAATACCTGCCATGTGTGAACCCTCTGCTTGAATCTTTATATAGACAAAAAGACAAAACAGACTTAATGATATGTTACTTGTTCTGTTCTGGTACCGGTAATGTTTCACACGAATTATCAACAAGTTAAAATCCTTCCGAAGTAAAGATAGCACTACTTATTATTGTAGTTAATTTAGTTAATACAAATCAAAGCAGTTTAGAGAAGCTTGTTTTTTTATTATATTTGGTGCATTATCCAAATGCGCTATTAAAATCTATATTTGTCCGTTGATTGCAAAAATGAAGATATCACATAAACATAGACGAATCATGTTTATACGACATTTATTTAGGTCGAATCCATGTTTTTCAGTTTTTTTAATTGTTTAAATATAGACATGATAGTTTAGTATGCAATCACTCTTTAAAGAAGGATACCAACATGTTCTTAACCCGATTTGTAATATCTATTTAAGAAACATGTTAATATAATTTTCTCTTTTAATACTATGACTAGAAACAGAGAACAGAAAAACGACATTTGTAAATGTATTATGAATGTTCAAACAGCCACATAAATTTCGTCAACATAGCCAACATATGCGAGTTCTAAATTAATCTTATGTAAGGATTAAACCTTTTCACTGCAAAAAAATGTGATTTGTTTTAGTAAACACTTGCCCAACAAAAAGAGTGCAGTCAGAGATAGCTCTGAAGAAATTTATAATCCCGATCATTTTCTAGTAAGCCAGATATCTATGAACTACACACCTTTTACACATTAGGGTTTTTCTCCAACGAAACACTACATACCATACAAGCAGCAATAGTTTTAAAACAATAACTATTTAAATGTTTTTCAGCTATATACCAGTTCAATTCTTGAGACTTGCATGATAAACATAAGAACAATAGTAGCATACTTTCTCTGGATGCATTATGGATTATAATATAAATATACAAGAATGTTTTTCGAAAGAGAAGGCACAACTAGCAAAGTTTAGTAAATGTTTCACATATTTTAAAGAATGGTATGTCATCTAGGCAATTTGTCGTCGCATAGGTTGCGAGTCACTCATGAACGAATACCAGAAACCTGTTAAATACAGGAAAATTAAGAGATATTAAGACAATAAATTGTCAATAAAGTAGGAACTGGAACTGTATTTATTAACATGAATCACGTAATCTGCTTTACCTTAACGCCCACTGATATTCAACAATTCTTTTAGAGCCTTATTATGTGGCGTATGAGACTTTTAGTCAGGTCACATGTATGCGATACACTATATGTATTATAGTTAAACATATTGCTGAACTTTTGTTCATTTAAGTTTTGTGTCAGTGTGTTTGTATTTTCAGTTGTAATCATTGGTATTGTCAAGGACTTACAATTTCAAAACTTGTCATTTCTGCCCTTGATATCAATTCTACATACTAATATGTGGGCTTGTGGATATTTTAGTTTATGCTTTTAAATGTATGAGAATAGTTTACGCTTATTGTTTTTTTTTTGTTTACGGTTATTTGTTTAATT
This sequence comes from Dreissena polymorpha, assembly GCF_020536995.1. Taxonomy (NCBI): domain Eukaryota; kingdom Metazoa; phylum Mollusca; class Bivalvia; order Myida; family Dreissenidae; genus Dreissena; species Dreissena polymorpha. The sequence continues at coordinate 68,402,251 of NC_068362.1, read as the reverse complement.
AAGAATGTTTGTGTGCATAGATACTCTAATGGTGTTGTCAACATAATGACACATACTCTGGTTTTAATTCAATCGCAAAAATGAGGCGATACGCAACCTACCTATAAACAATTCGCTGTTTAAAACCTATTTATTATACAAAATACTTATATATATTATGTAAGGCTGACACGTTTATGTTTTAATTTGCAATGTCGTTAGTTAAGTGTACAGTTTAGTGGCATGAAACCAATTGAAATGTCAAGCAGGTTTGGCGGGAGGATCAAAGTAGCACAAACACATGCATTTGTAAAATAATTAATTAGTCGTAAGTAATTATTAGTAAATAGTACTACATGGTTAACATTTGACAAATGTATATATACACAAACTCTTACAAACATAAATAATATTTGCCCCGTACTAAAATGTTGTTGAATAGAAACCAAGTTGGTTATATTTGCAGAACAAGAGGATGCTATGTAGAGTGACTTTTTTTTGCAACAGTTAAGGCGACGGTTAGAAGAACGTAGTGATTAATGTCTACTGTTATTTTATATAGGAATGTAAAATAGGTTCTGTCCTATATGGTAATGCACCCATTCAAAACACTATTTAAAAAAGCAGTGTTTTATGTATTTTAAATTTGAGATAGACATCTTATAAATATAAACCTCGTTGCCCAACAAACGGTATATCCTTTACAACGACAAAAGGTCATTTATAAAAAAAAATATGGAAATGTGAATTTTATATATTCATCTATTTCGCCCGCGACAACGTTAAAAAACAGAATGTTTTTCACAAAGGGTTAGGACTCTAAGTATCAGATTTACATCTCGAAGTAACTTTAATTAAGTTATTTTTTGTGTTTAAAACTTAAAAATGCAGCAATTGTTTTTGTAATTATAACAACAAACCCAATGTTTCGTGCAAAATGACTATACATCAGACAAATAGACATAAAAATATATAGATAACAATAAAAATATTAAATTCACGTTCTTAATCGTTTGCTTCTCATATGTAATGTTGTTCCCTAAATCAATTAAACGTGAAATTTGAGCAGTAAGCGGCTATTTATTACGTAGTGAATGCTCTTTGAACTTTGTATTTCTCAGTACAACAATGTCGGAATAAACTTAACTAAAATGTATGTCATCGCTTTGGAACAGTCCATGAAACCATAGCGATTTAGAACTTCGTTTGATATCAGTGTATAACGAATGTAATTATTTCATCATTACGGCTCCATTCCTTGCATTCAGCAGCGGACGTTGACACCGCAAGCGAAAGCTCGTACTATTATATAAGTAAGCAATTTAGCTGTATTCCAATTAGGGACTTGTGTGTAAATTAAATACAGTTTAGACACTTTTTTACTAGTCGAATGAATGCTTTTTAGATCACATTTGTTTCTTTAGCCACTTCCAATTTGCAAAATAATTATTCATCATGTAACCATTCTTTGTCATGCAGATTTTTTGTGTATAACTCATGACACATCATATCTTCGAATAAAGGCTATGGTGTCATTACAGTTAATCGTCAATTATCGATTTCGTGCTTGCTTAGAAAAGCATAGAACACCGTAAACAGTCTTTTTGATAAATTTTATAGCACACATTGCTAGCACGTGCGCATAAATCCTTATAGTTTTCCGTAGTGCTACTTGGAAATAGGCCTTATATCATGCCATTTGTAAAAGAGACAGTTTTCGCAAAACCACTCATCCCCAAAAGTAATCTCTTGAAGTACGGTTACCGTAGTGATTAAATCTGTTTTTTCGAATAAGTTTATTAGCTGTCGAGTGGTTGTGCAGAACATATATTCATGAGAGTCTTAGCAATTCGATCTTGATCTCTGATAAAAACACATTGAAGTTTACAATTTTATTTGCAATTTGTAATCAAAAGAATTTTTGCGTAAAGATAGTAAAATGTTTATTTAACTATAGTGTTTTTAACAACTAGCATTGCCAAGCCAACATTGACGTTAATGAAGCCATATGAATACTTATTGCGATTAGACAAAAAAGTTCATGTTTTTCATCATAGGTAAGGTCGTAATTAGTATGGTTTCGAAAATATTTCCTGTGAACTCCTGTTTTATTTACGGAATATACGTGGAAAAAAAACAAGAACACTACGATGATACACTCCATGATAATATATTCGATCCATATCAGCATTATAATTATATAGTATTTCTAATTTAGATAAAATAGAACAATAAATAAACTTCACTTAATTGCTTTGTTATTTTATTAGCCTAGGCTTGTTTGGTGTTATATTATTCTCTTTCTATGCAGTAGGCTTTACATTTATCTTTGAACAAGTTAATTGAGTAAATGAATTTATTAAATACAGCTGTTCATTAAGCAGTTATATGATTTTTGAATCGATTTAAGAAGAGAAAAACATTTTAAACTCTCCATTCACTTTCGAACACATCTTTTGACTTCTTTCAGAAATTGTAAGATATAGGTCCACCGACTTTTTTTTTCTTATTGTATAAACGTTACCGACATTGTTTATGAAATGAATTCATAATCTTTGCAAAGTGTTTATTTTGTATGAAACAATTTCTTTAACACAAATATACCAATAATTAAACTTAACTGCTACGTTATTTAATTAACCTTTACTGTTTTTGGTGTTTATTGTTTTCTTTCATAGCACTGGGCTTTACATATATTTTTATCAAGTTGTTAAATTAAATACATTTATTTAATACAGCTAATCATTTTACAGTTATTTGGTATTTGAAGCGATGAATCGATACAAGATGAGAAAAAACAGTTCGCACTGTCATCCATTCACGTTTGAACACATTTTGTTTACTGCTTTCAGCAACTATGAAATAGAAATTCACCGAATTTTTTGTTTTCTTACTGTATAAATATAATCGACATTGTTTATGAAATTGTTTTACAATCTTAGTGAAGAATAGTTTTGTTTATAAAACAATTAAGCAAAAGGTATACAGTTTTGTTACGGCAAACATGCAAAGAGAGAAAATAGCACATGACTACAAATAAGACAGTTCTAGATTTCATCCACTCATTATAGAGTCATGTAGATTACCTGAAGAATGTGTAATTTGGCTGATATAAACGCCATTACAAAAAAAACATGAAGTCAGACTCCAAACAAACAACAAGGACAAGCCTAAATGTCTAACAGTGAGCAAGTGCAATAAATACAAACATTCACCCAAAACAGATGAAAATCAACAACACAAGACACAAACATACACACTTGTTTATTGTTATGTTTTGCTTTGAAAGATGTTCTATAAATAATACGCACAAAATAAAGGGACTATCGAAGCTTAAAGAAGAATGATGTGTGAAGAATTTTGTTTAGAAGTATACTATAAATGAATATGCTTGTTTTATCGTTGTATTGTGATTTATTTTAATAATTATTTCATATTTAAAGAAACTTAACACTAAAATTGCCGACTTTGATCATTTCACCACACATAAATCTCAATTTCGTTGCCAATATTGTCCGACAAAAAACTATTCTGCAAAAACGACCGATACATTGTTTGCCCCAAATGGCTTAATATGCTTAACACTTCTATCAGAAGATAGAACTGTAGGTTTCAGCACTCTCGAATACTCTCCTATTGTGTGCACATAGTTTATAAGGTGCCATTAACGATGGACGATGGGCAAAGCAATACAACACAGGTTCACATGCATTGACTATGTGTTCGAAATGGAATAAGTGGGCGCTAAGTCCACAAGCGGATAACGTGATAAATGTGCTTAAACACAGTTAAAGTTTATAAGTAATTAAAAATAATTGCCTTTGTAAAAGGTGTCACGTCCTAAAATCTCTTTCATTTCCATAATATAAAGACTCTGCTTAAAATATATGAATGATTTGTTGTCCAACATACAGCTTCAATAACATTAAAGCAGGTGTACATGTCAATAATTTACTATATCGTTCTAAATTGAAAGTCCCTACCAAAACGGAAGAAAACAGTGTTACAATACACTATCGCTATGTATGCCCTAACCGTTTGCTAATTTATAAATGTTTATATGTTATTACTGCTTGAAATCAAAATTGCACACGACGTGTTCTTTAAAACAAGAAATATTCATAAATAAATAGTTCAATTTATGCAAATACGTTCAACATTTCAATTGGAGGTTATGTTTTTGACATAATAATTATACAATTATTAATTGTCTACCAATGTTAACAGATGCAGATGAATTCAAAAGCTTTTGTTCATGAATTGACGCAAAAAGTGTGAATGTATCGGTACAAATGTGGATATTAAAAAAACTGCAAAATCATAACGACGTCTTGCAAATAAGATCTAAATCATTAAACAACAATGCCAAGATATGTTAAATCATTCAATGCACCATTTAATTTAATTTGAAACGAAATTCACAGAAAAGGCGAATATATTATATTATGATGTTGTGAAATAAATAACGAAATCAATGTCTTAGAAAATAATTCGGTATACTATAATCAAAATTATGGAACAGTTTCATGTACCGTTGAAACAGCACGCTTCAAACCATATGTGCTACGATACTAAAATGCAACCAAGCCTCTTTTGTGCTTTTGTGGGAGATTAATCTCTCTCTTTCCCCAAGTTTATGCCATAAGTTTCATACAGTTTTACGGAAACAGTCAACTTGGAAAGACATACAAGCCTTAAAAATGAACGCAATTTTAATCTGAGAGAATATATGAGTATGTATGTTACATGTCAGGTATTTCAGAATCACAATCTTGATTCACTATTAACTATTTTGACTTTTCAGTCATACAAGTAATATGGTTTTATAACAAAAATAGTTGAAGTTAAAAATACCACTGCGAATATGAGAACAAACAGTGTAAATATTAAGGCTTCTTTCACATGAAACATAGTGCGTATAGTTTAAGGTAGTTTATTTTGATATGATTATATAGACAACCATGCAACATATAACAGTGTCAATGCATATAAAAATAAACCAACTATGTCTCCACGTTTTCTAAACAAAGATACCAATTAGCAACTAAAACATGAAAATTAATAAAATGTTTCTCCACGTTTTCTAAAAAAGATATCAATTAACAACTAAAGCATGAACTACAAACGTAACAATAGATTTAACTATACAAATACATGTTTATGTAATTATAATGGTTTAAAATAAAACTTCATCAACTATTATGTCTTTTTTCATATAAGTAACGATATACAGTGTGAGATGCTTGTATACATTAAACTGCTTTGGAATTAGGATTAAAAATTCCGTCTACAATTGGTATTGAACTACTTGATTATGGCTCCGGGAACCACTTCTTCTTGAAAGAATTGTGTCCTTCAACTGATAAAATAAATATGTGATTAATATGCTCATCGGCAACAAGCGAATGAAACTTAAGAGTTTTCGTTGTTTGAAAATTCATCTCAGGAAGTTGTATAACAACCAGTTAAACGTATTGTTGATCCTTAGAACGTTCACACAAGAACTGCGACCTAGATTAAATTGACACGTGTTTATCTCTCAGTTAAAGTCTATATAGATTTATATAGAAATTCTTGTGGGCGACATGTATGCGTTTTGTTTGAAACTGTGCTATATATTCAGAATCGTTTTGAATGTCCATGTCGTTGAACCTATATTTTTTAATTAAAGTGGCATCATTATCATTACATAATCAATTGCATCCAAAATATTAAAGCAATACACCTGGAATTTAGCGTTTTATCCCCACCCTAGAGAATAAAAGTACATATACATACATACAGTTTACCATTATTTAAAACAAAAATGTTATATTATAGCAGATAATGACCGTGCAAGCAAACGTCTAATGTAGTAAATACAACTGTCATGATAATTATAATGGACAAGACACGGGCTAAGCTTAATATGCTTACAATCTGATGTTTGGGTTCCTAATTTGAAAGCGACGAATCATTTTAAGTCGCATGTGTCTACATTTTAGCAGACACGTTTTTTTAATAGAACATAAAAATGTCAACTTTGAATTCGAGAGTAACATCAAGTTTGTAAACATATAAATTGATTGACCGACAATTAACCGTTTGAACAGACAGTGAGACAGTGTTATACACGCACTCACATCGCTCGTCGGTTTGAAAATTGTCGTCTTTTAGTATATCATCTCATATCAAGAAAATAAACCACCCTATATTAATAATTTACTCATGCGAAGTGAAGATTACATTTTGATGTGATGGAGGTCTACTTTCAATTTGTGTACAGAGTAGTGTAAATGAACCATTGATATCTTGTTGCATCTTGGGAATGTTATTTATGATGGTGTTGATAACTATTTTGTGTGTATCGTTCATTTATTAATAAAAATAAACAGAGCAATTCAAACAGCATATATTATGTTTTACATGATGCGAAACTCTTTAAAGTTTTTCTTTTGAACTTTCCAAACTTCCCAAACGAACTTGGTGAGTGTTATTTGACTCACTAGTATTTCTGTATAAGTTTGTTTTCATCGTTTCCCAATGACAGTTCACCTTACCAATTAAAATAAAGACAAAAGCCATCACGACCCTGAAACTGTATTTTCGGCAAAACAAATATTTGGTGTAATTTGCGTAATTTTGATTGATGGAAGCAACTAGTGTGATAAACGTGCATGCAATTCAAGCGATAGTTTATGCGCGGAGTATACATATATAAATGATTGGAGTTTTTTGTATCATATAATGATACCTTAATTCTCCTAATTTCCGTTGATAGGTGAGGCATTTGATCAGTGGCTTTGAATGTTATAGCTCAGCTCTCTAAACTTTAACAGAATCAGAAATTCGATATATATTTTACCGACAACAATACAATAAGGTTTATAGTAAATGTATATATGCAATATACGCATCATCTGATAACATTCTAAACGATTAATTACATATTCCAATCGCATCAAGCGATCAGGTTGTGTATAGTTTGATTTCTTGTTAAAGATCTAAACTTCAGATAACTTAACGCCGTTTTGTTAGATACCCACTAATGAACTTGTAACAACCATGGCTATATTCTCGGTTTAGTGAGGCTTTGCCAGCACGTTTAAATAACAAATCCATGTTATGGTTACTTATATATGTAACTTTAACGTGAATGTCATCCTACACACCAACCAAAAGGTGACATTCTTGACATCTTTTCTAAGTATCAAATGAATAATTCTGCTAAAAGACTTGTCCTAGTTTTTGGATTGGTTAAATTATTCATTATAAATAATAATTGCAATGTTTGTATCAGACAAGAATACATGGTGTTGTTGCAATTAAAATGTATTAAATTGTATGTACTTATTTGGCATAAATGTGCTGCGTGTGCAGTTTTAATTCACTATCTGTAGTTAAAAGGGACGTGCTTATTTGTTAATGCATCTTTACACAACCATATGGTCGACGCCGGATTAAATATATTCTTAAGAAACAACTGTATCAATTTTTTAGTCTTCAGTAAACGGTGTGGTTGCAAGATGAAACCATAACATTTAACTTAGCAATAACATAGCAATAAATAACTATTTGAGTTGTCAAAATGTAGTTATGGTCAACGTCAGTTCTGTTTGGTAATATAAAAGACTTGAGATGGTCATAATAAGCAACTATGTAAATTGTAGCAAGAGATGTAGGAGAAAGATGACGAGCTAAATCTAATACTTCTATTACAAAAAATATAGTTTATATTCATAGTTGTACACATTCGTTTCACGTACATTCAATGCTATTGATGGCCATAATAAAGAATAGTGCAAATATCCGTATGTTGTATGAGCGCTGTCGCTGCCTGAAAAAAAAACGTTTGAATGTACCGACAATGTCATGAGCAGAAAGATAGTTTGACGGATGAACTGGAAGATTACCAGACGCCTTCGCATGAAGCATATTTCCATGATCATAATTTGCATGTGAGCACTTTGCAATTAATTGACAAAGTATTAAAACGCAGTTAACATGTGTATGTCCAGTCACGATTCTCAATGGTTTTGCACTTGTTTACTTCACAACTTTACATTCAACTTAAAAAAGTCTCCTCCAATGCGAAATCAAGCCTGACGTAATGTCTGAGTAATTGTATACGTTAGAGTGCAGTTCACAGACGGAGATCGTGATAACTGTGATTGGAAAACGTTCCAATCCCTACTTTAGTGACAATATCCAGGGAAACATGTTACGTGTCATTGAACGTATTTGCTTGTTTTCGAATGGTTCTGTGTATCATACGTGAGTGCTTTAAAGTCTACGCGACCGGAAATCATTATTTATACATGTATGTAAAATTGTTACTGTGACGTCGCAAGTTGAAAGCGTTCAGGATACTTTTTATATCGTTTATGCATATGTTATATTGCAACCTAATACGTATGTATGCTGCTTTCAATGGGAAGTGACATTGAATAAAAAAGGATGCCTGTATTGCACACGTGCTACAGCTAAAAGCGAAACAAGGTCATAATGGACTATCATCATTTTTGTTTGAATCATTGTTGTGTTTAGTCTTGCGATTCGAATGCGTGTGTTCAGTATCACTACTTTGTCACACGTGTTCTCTAAATAGCGATTAATACGTATGGTGTTAATTGATGATTTCGAATATTGACAACACACTTTACAAAATTCGTTTCAGATTTACTTTTTATGAAGCATGACCTTAATAAGTGCGTTTATCAATAATACATTAAAATGTCTGTGGTTAATGACAGTAGTTATTAAAATACCACCGACCATTTCGCCAAAATATAACACGACATTGTTTGACAGATTAAAATATTTACATATAACAGATCTAAGTGTGTTATGATGCCAACCATTACCATGGAAAATGTATGTACTGAATAACTTACATCATCTATATTCTATATGTATGCAAGCAGATAAGTCTAGGCAGAATAACTTGATGATTGGAAAATATTGAGTATGTTATTATACCATTGTATGTATTTTGTTTTTGTTTATAGAAAGTGCATCTAAATCTAATTGACATATTGTTATTTTAATTTACATGATATTGATTGGAAAACGCCTACACTACCGTATGAAACAATTTATATACAAAGCATATTATGATTACAGACTAAATGGCTCTTGTTTGTTTTTAAGTAAAGACAAACATTTAAAAATGGCGAAATAAAATGTATACGCAGCAACAGCTCTGAATAATTAATATTGAATAAACTTTAAGTAATTCGAATGCAGAATAAGAATCGTCAAAAGGAAAACATGCGGTTAAATACGATTATCATGTACAAATAATTATAATACAATAATACGACAACACGGGGATTTTGTTGAAAAAAAAATTGCAGCGGATGTTGTACCTATGGATAAAAGCACGAATTTCATTTGTGTGTTACATAGCTTATTTCATATAACGACAAACCTCTTGTCTGTTTCAACAAAGCATTTTTACACAATTCATATGTGAGATAAAATAGGAATATATTGTCTAACTGCGCTCTGATATCAGCATTCCATTTCACAAGTTTTGGATTAATGTCTTTTCTAATAAACATTTCATATACGTTGCACTCACGACCTTTTTTTTGAACACACGCATGAAGCAACGATTGACATGATATAAAATATTTATACATTAAAAATAATGAAGTCAGTCAGATATTACCTCGGCTGTATATAATAGCACACATAAGGTATAAAGTTTATTGCAACAAAATTGACAAACAAAATAAAAACATAAAGTCATTTATTCAATATATGCAATACTAAGAAACCTTTAAAATAGCTATATTATATGATTGTTAAACATCCACAGCATAAACAGGTTACAGTTGTATATGGATTGATGATTCATGGATTAAAGTGTTAATTTCAAAATAACAATTTATATTAAGTGCAAAGGTATATTCGAAAGCTTTTGTATAACCGTGTTACTAATCTCGAACGTTTCAATAAGAATACAACACTGTTGACGTCAATCAGTTGTTAACAGAGGCAAATTATGATCTGAATTTTAAAAATATCCAAGAGGAAACCGTTTCTTAAATGGACATTTTGTCGCCTCTCGATCAGAGGAAAGAATGTTGGATTAAATGCCTCAGTGATTTTCGAGAAGAACCCAATCATTTTATATACTCAATATCCGAGCGTGTTTGCAATTATGTGAGTGCTCTTAAGATCACATACAATAGTTCAGTCTTTGTTTTAATATTCACAAGTAAATCTAAAATTGTTGAAGTGTTTTTCGTCGTGTGAATAACAATCGATTAATAAACGACGATTTCAATTATAAATACAATTCTAAAATGTACTGTGAATTAAATGCCAAACGCTCCATACACGAGTATATGTGATAATCTTACAATTTTGACTAACGCACTTTGCTTTTACAAAACTAAAATAAATACATTATGTACCTACATTTAACTTTGAAATTAAATTTCATTTTAACAAAAAAAATCTATGAAGTCATATCTTTGACAGGAATGACTTGTGACCAAACGCAATTGAGTTATGGAAATACATATTCGTTTGGAATCACTGAATTGTATTGCCTTATTTTATTCCATGGCTTCCTTGAAAGAAAAAAAAAGATACGTTTAACTTTTGTTTCACAATGTTCGTTTTTATCATTAGAAGTAATAAGTTTTGTACGAATGTGAATACTGTGCTTAAATGCAATCCATAGAAATGTTTTCCACGTGGCGGTTCGTCGTATCTCGTAATCGTTTGGCTATGCGACTTGGTTCATACGTTTTAATTCAAACCGTAGACTGCGTAACTACATTCAAGACTTAGTAATGAAAGCAGTTTCACCATGAGTGAATATATGAGTAAGTATGTTATCCATCAATTTCGCTCCTTGTTCATAATTTAGACTTCGTACACATATAAGTACCAGTGTTTCAAACGAATATGTGTAAGCTGATGCTTCACAATTATTAAACGTTGCTATTATTGTTATCAATTAATGCATTTGCACACAAAAAGCAGCATGTGTGTTTAATACTAAACATGGTCATAAAAGGAAGAATTAATCAAGCGCTAAATAGTCTTGCGCTATGAGTAAAATATCGTTGATGCATTTCAAAACAATTTAAACGCCAGTAATATTATATTACTATATTTTTTGAAATATTGGAACAATCAACGTTCTTCAAGAGTGAAGTCGAGAGATGCGGTTATTTGTTCATTCCCAACCAGCGAATTCAACTTGAAGACTTTAAATGTAAATTCCGTTTTTCAGAAAGCTGTAAAACAAGCGATACAATCGTGTATTTTCTATAAGTAAAAGAAAGGTTGTGTCCTACATAAACTTAAAACCACAAAAAAGCACTGAAGAAATCTTCTTTATAAAGTGCACAACTATTTTAACATTTTTTCGGATAAAGGCATTTGCTTTGTTTTTCATGTACATACTAACTACTTAAAATAGCTATTAAAAAACGAAAAGTACATTGTGATGAACAAATGACTACAATAAGAACTTTATTATAGCTGAACATAATATCAGATATTATCAGCTGTGTTTATAATAACGTGTTTGTCAAGTATTTTTAATACTACAAATGTATTATGTTATATGACAAGAAAGTAACAATATTTCAATTATGTTTGTTTCATCTATGTTAATAAAAATATATAATATTTTAACAATGTAAAAAGTATATAAATAAACGCTGTTTTGGGAACCTTATGTGAGCTTATAAGTACGCACACACACGCACACACACACACTCACCCACGCATACGCATACACATATATTTTGCAAAATATTCGTTGATTTTGAAAAATTATGTTATTTTAAGCATGCTGATCACAAACGTTGGACGTCTGTCGTTTTTTGTCCATGTCTAATGATATTGAAGCGAGTCGAACAGATATTGTTTTAATATAATGTCTGCATCCATGACTAAAAAATAAGCGATGATTCTAATAATCTTATGTTCACATACAATAGTTTCACGGTATATACTTTTCTACATTTTTTTTCGGAGAACTAATAACATTTGTGTTTAAGGACAACCTAGGCAGTATTTTATTGAAAGCCAATATATATGAAGAATTTGTTAACAGATCATTATTGATATAGCAACAATGGTGATAAGAACTATTTGCTAAAAATGCTTTATACACTTACTGTGTATGTTTTTGATATTAACGTTTTGCAATAACGTTGAAATATGATAACAAACACAGCGAAAACTGTCATACAACGTGAGCGATTTAAAGTAAAATTTAAACATGAATTTAAGAGGTAAAATATAATAGTCCGTTGAATTATCTAAATAAATGGTGTTCATCATGTAAATCCGATTAGTTATTCCAATAAATAGCGATTTCTAAAGAGTGTCAAAACGTCACTATGAGAACTATAATTATATTTTAAACACGTGACTATTATTTTATCAAAAACATAGTAAAACAAACAATACTACTCAAAATGCCTTTTAGTTGACAGTAGAAATCAAATTGATTGATATTAAAAAAACGTATTTAACTTTTAATTAAATTACATAATGACGCCATGTATACGCACACATAATTCTAAACATATAAGGTAACCACCGGAATGCGAACCTCTAGCATAAATATGATGCATTATTATTCTACTTTTTAAAAGGTTATGACCAGTATACGATACCATTCATTAATTGCATTAAGCTTTCTTGAGCTCTAAAACAAAAATAATAGTGTTTTGTTGTTTTTAAATAAAATAAAATATAAATCATCCAAATCGCGTCTTTGAGTTAATCGGGTTTTTTTACAATCATTACTGAGAAAGGAAAATTAATATTTTATAAACATATTTTCTTTTATTGGCTCATGTTCGTAAAATTATGAATGCACACGTACACAAAATAAATAAATGATGGTTAAACTTGTTACATTTCAGTCAAATGAAACAATGTTGTCGATGAATTATCCTATGTAGATTCCTACGCTTATTAAAGGTGTACTTAAATACAAACCATACAAGAGTTTAATACGCGGTTAATTTATGTTGAACAACACCGTAAACTTTTCTTACTTACTTATTTAAAGTAGAATAGCAAAATACATTCATAGTAATACACTATGAAAAATATATTTGAAATTATTTCTCTATGTCACTTCTGAATTTTATTTCGGTTAACTGCTCACAAATATAAATACGAGCGTCGTTGTTGGTTTTGTTTTTCTGTTGGTTTTCTTTTGTTTTAGTGAAACTACCACCGCATAGTTACTAACACGTCATTTTGAGAATCATTACGTACACATCTTTCTACTTTAATGATTCATGTAAATCCTAACTAAAACGTCAGAGTGGACAATCACAGATACCTGAAAGTTTGTACCAGCTAATCTTTGGCGATTTTCTTCTCATAAATGTATTACTGTGGAAATATGAGTATTTATTTCTGTCTGAAATATTCTTGAAAAACAAGAATGTTTCTCGCTCTAGGACACTAAATGACCTCTAAAATATCATATTTTAAGACGTGTTTCAGATTTTAATCAGTAATAAGAAAACACTTCAAGCTAATGAACTGGGGGCCGTTTCTGGTACAATGCGTAACTTTACGGACGAAAATGTACGTACGTATAAAGTTACGTACGCTTTTCTGAATGCGTAAGTGCGTTTCTATAAACCGAACGTAGCGTAAAACTTAGTTGCTATGTTTGAATAGTCTCTAAACAGAAGTCTGGTGGTTGCGCGGACCTTATAGAGAACATTTGAAGAAATTCATAAAGTAGATTTAATTTGCTTTCTCTAACAAACTTTCGGTAGACTAAATATTTATACATTTATCCTTAAGAAGTACCTTATAAAGAGCAAAGTTCTTTCCCTTGTTTGCGAAATTGCGATTAAAAAAGGGGTCAACTGTTAGAAAAGTTCAACCTCTTGATTCTTTTTAAATTAAGTGTGGCCATTCTTTGTTGTGCTGGATATGCTCTTTGTTAAAACAGAAGAGATGATTCTTACTGAAGCAAATCTTTAACGAAGGTTAGTCAGATATATTTCAAACTGGAATTGCTGGAGCAAACTTGAAAAAAATGGATGGATAATACTGAGAAGACAGGCATGTGTATTGTAGCTTACACATCTGAATTTACAGAAACATAATCAAGGAGTTTCCTGACAGGAATTTAATTTACTGGAAGGGTATCTTTGATTATGTTCAGTGCGTCACTGAAATACAAATGGAATGTCCTATAATGAGAAGAACATCAGCAATGGCCTCTGTAAAGAAGGTAGTATTTTTTAAAATTTCATTTACTGATCAATGATAATGTACAGTAGTACAGTATGGTTTTAGAAGAATTAACAAACTCTGTAGCTTGTATTCACTTGTCGCACTTCTAGATAATTTTATAACAATCAACATCATGTTTTTACCATGTTTATATTTATACTTGTGTGCAAAATATTGAAAAAAAACAACAACAGATTTTCACTCATAAATTCATTTAAAATGAGAATCTTTTTTCTGTGATAAATTAACATTGTCCATGATTGCTTCTATTAATTTGAGACAATAGGCATTTGCAATTATCATTAAGTATGCTTCTTCACATATATGATTATATTATATTTTTTGTTCAATATTTAAAAAAAATGCATGGATTGGTAAAATATATGTCAGGGTATGTACCAGTTGTGATTAGTTCTAAATACAAAATTTGAGAAATTGGGATCCATCCTGGGTCATTGGTATATGGTAATTGGTATGACAAGCGGGCACTTGTGTAAACCTGAATCACTTTACATGCTTTACCAACACAATGACTGAAATATTTGTGAAAAAGTTCAGTAACTCATAATATACTTAAACATAATGCCATTCACTAATGGAAACTAATGCATCAATTTAAATTCATGGAAAAGTTTTACACATCTGGCTTAATGTACATATGAACAAAACACAGGGAGAAAGCAAACCATTTTGCATAAATGTTCCTATTTTTATGAAGTTAAATTTTACTGGTTGAATCATGTCAAGATGACACAATTTATTCTTGCAAGTTCCTAATAATTATGCTATTAAAAATATGTGTCCATATACTTGATATTAAATTTCTATTACATTTTTTAAAAAAAATCAGTAAAAATTGTGCTATTCAAATGTTTTTTCATGTGTTTGGGAAAGAAACATAATTATGAGAATATGTTAAATCTGTGTTTTTTTTTCAGTTCAAATCTTTAATAATTTTTTTTCAACTGATTTTTATACACATACTCTGATACCATACATGTCCGCAAAAACTTTATTTAGTGCAAAACAAACAACTTCTTTATAATATATATTGTCTTATAAGTTATGTTTTTGACAAATAACTTAACGTGAATATTATGCATAACTATGGTGTTAAAAGTGAAGAAACAAAAATGGTATTATTTATATTATTTGATTGCAATGGTAGTAAATGCTCTACACAACACAAACATTGTCTATTTTATGTTTCTTATTTATTTGTACAAGTTAATGGATTTAAAACATTAAAAAAAATACATTTACTTATATTAATAAAGACAGTATACCTTATTCTAATATTTCCAAACAAAAAATGGTATAAAATAACTGAATGTAAAAAAAAGAGAAAATTCGCAGCATTGCTTTTCACAATATAAGATAAAATAACGTGGGTTTTGCAATGTTTACAGCATTATTATAGAACTTTAAATGGTATAAATGGACATTACAGTATGTACAAAAACACAGTATAGAGTTTAAAAAAATGTGTTCAAAGATATTGGAAAAAAATTGATTGTTGATAGTGACCACCTATAAAGAAAAAAGGTTCTAGATAACTTCTTATGACATAACAATTTTACTTGAACATATCAATCAAACTGCATTTAAAGTGTCCATATGGTTTATAGGAAACTAAAAAATAATCTTAAAATTAGTAATTAAATATTTCAGACAGTAAAGATTAACAATGACCTTAGTTAAAATTTGACACTTCTTCTTCATGGCAACTGCATTTATAATAATAAAATTAAAGATTTTGAATGTTGATGATACCATAACAAAGTTTTGCCATCAATATGATATTAATATGATTGATTACCGATGAAATCTGATAATAAACAAGAGCACCGCATATCTGGTACCACGCTGGGCTGTGAAAGCTTGTCAGAATTTTATATTTTTGTAGAGGTCACAGTGACATTGACCTATAACCTAGTGACCCAAAATGGGTGTGGCGTGTAGAACTCATCAAAGTGCATCTACATATGAAGTTTCAAAGTTGAAGGTGGAAGCACTTTGAATTTAGAGCCAAATGTTAAGGTTTTAGCACATTGCCTACAGCGGACGGGCGGACTTTGGACAACTAGCTGGCTATGACAATAGCTCGGGTTTTCTCTCTCTGAAAACAGCCTCGCTTAAAATACATCTTTGAGCATCTTACAACTGTAACTTACCAAAAACAAATCTCATTGGTTTAAAAGTCATAGTGTTTTGTCAGTTTTTGTATAAAATGACATAATTGCTACATTTCAATACATGTTTTCAGCAAATTTACTTCAACAGTGAAAACTTTTCAAACCTATTTTAAAATTACCCATTATTAATATTCAGATAACTTAAGTTTAAGTTGTTACAATAACCATTGCGCAAAGTTAGCCAAGTGTGTGAGCCTTGACCTTTACTTCCAGTTAATAATTGCTGCGCTTAAACAACTGAAGCTTGATTGGTCATTGTTGGCCCCGTACTACTTAAAAGTACCCGGGGTACTCTTAAGTACACTTTAATGTACCCTGGGTACGGAGTTTTATTCCTGCCTAAAATCGGATGTCATCAAACGCACTTCCGAATACGAAACAAAATCCGCTTAGTACAAAACCTTACTCAATATGCTTTTTTGAGTACGAGTTTCGATAATATCATCGCGGAGGCCATGTCACAGAATGTAAACAGAAACATTATTAATTTGAAAATAGAGCCAACAACAGCAGATTTAGCCTAAGAATTCCTGGGTATGTTTAAGTATATTTTCTGTACCCAGGGTATATTGTCACATACATAAGAGTACCCAGGGAACTTTCAAGTAGTACCAGAGCTGACAAAGACCAATCTAACAGTCTCTCACAGTATCTCACAGTCTCTACAGTATATTTTATTTCACGCAGTTTTGACAAAATGATATATGCATGCTATTATTTACAAAGAAATGGATCTTGATGCAGAACTTCTGCTTAAACTGTAAATGTGCCAAATTCAACAATAAAGTGACAACCGTATACACATTTATAAGAAGCGCTGTTGACATATCAATTAAAATTGTATACAGTAATCTACGTTTTTGTAAATAGTTGCATTTATATTATACTGCTGTGTCAATGAATGACAATTATACAGTTATCTGTGCTAAAATTAATTGAATTAATATTAGCACAGACTACTGTATAATTGTCATTCATTGACACAGCAGTATACTATAAATGCAACTATTCACAAAAACGTAGATTATACAATTCTAATACATAATTCTTACAGAAAAAGTATACTTTTACCCATGTTTACAATGAATCAATTCTATCACTCAGCAAACGTCACATTCGTTGAGTTCAACTTGGCGTCTTGTGATGGATAAAGCCTTGTTCAAAACTAAAGTTGAATGAATTGTCAAAAGGAAAATCGAACAAATCATAACAACAATCGATTCGAACATGTAAAATTGCCTCTTTTAGCAAAACTCGAATCCACAATCGTACACAATAGATCCTGCACAACCAACGCAGGATTTCCGTTACAGTATCTTCCCATGCCCTACCAAGATCTTAATATAGATAAAGGTTTAAATTAACTAAAATGATGTTGCGCTCGTAGATTTCGTAGTCTACGTTCGGTTCTCTGAAATATCGGTGCATACGCCGCCATATTTACGTTAAATTACTGAGTTATGTGAGCCTTTGAGCACACGTAACTTTACGTGCAAAAATACGGTAAACGTAACTTTACGAAGTTTATATAGAAACGCTACTAACTGAACGTTTTGCACTTACGCATGATTTTTGAACGTACGTAGTTTTAAGAAACGGTCCCCTGGAGTTTAAATGTATATATATAGGATCTTGCATGAGTGGTCGTTTTGTATTCAATTTATTAAAAGAGTCATCTAAATGAAGATAAAAACGAGGCTTGCAGAAAAATAATTAATTGTGAAAAAAATAATTGTGTACTCATTTACATTATAAAAATGATATGTTATTTAACATACATCAGCGATCTAATATATGACCTATTGAAATCCAATTCAATGTCGTTTGTCAGTCAAAACATGCAAAGACCCATTGGGATCGCCTCGAAGTTTCCATTCGATAATGGTTAATACATTGTGAAATTATTTGTATACCTTTTCGACGCATGCATGATGTTTGTTTGAATGGTGGATGCGCTGTATACAATTCTTTAGTATATATTGACAAACAAATAGTTAACATATATCCATCAAAATCATATATCCATAAAATCAAATAAACATGGTAAAAGACGTGTCATGCTTCTTTAAGTTCATCAGCCGCAATAATACACTATATTACTAAGTTCGTTCGGTTGTCGTAGCATTGCGGCTGAGACGATTGAGTTTAAAAATTACCATTTCATGGCTTAAAAGATAGCAGAGCAACAACGCAATCTGTTTGAGAAACGATTGATGCAAGTAAAATAAAGTATCATCTCAGTTGTTTACAATATCTACATAACATATATTGATTATTAGTTTTTGTTTATACATTATAATCGTAAACAATTCAGCGTAAATCACCAAATAAGTATTCAACTAATAATAATCCATGTTGAACATGCAGAATTGTTCAATGATATCATAATGAAGTTGAGCAGTGTACATATGAAAGGGATTTATTTACACATGCTTTTTAAAACAATAGACATCACTATCGATAGTAAATTCGAAAAATGATGTAAGGCCTTTTGTATACAAATACAGTCAAATGACGTCAATCGATGTTTTCCAGTCGCAAACAGTGCCTTATATTAAAACAAATTTCCAGGAACTAAATTGCTCTTAATTTGAAATGGTGAGCCTATCCCACGGAATAAAACATGTGTGTTCATTATCTTATGTGATTTGCGAGAGCTTTAATGATGTCGATCAGTGCTTTGTATGTTTTTGTGATTTTGCATTCATATACTATATTTTCTCACTAGAAACGGCGCATCAGTAAGTTGATATCATAACTTAAACACATTTTTAATCACTCGAATATGTTTGTTATTGTTCTGTTATCCATGCTTCCAATAACAATCATGCTCTTCATCATGTAAGGCTGTCATTAGATATGACTGCATAGTTATTATTTAAAAGTTTGGGAATCATAATTTGCATGTAAAACTATGAACTATGATCACTAAAACCAATTAAAAATGATACCATAGTTTCAAATTGAATACGCAAATTTAAAAGTCCGTTATACGATGCCTTTATGTTCGATCAATGATAGGTAAAAGTAACATTCATCGTGCGATAAAATTATTCATGATGTAGGCTTTGTGAGACACTCTAAGCATTTAATTGAGAGGAAGAGAAATAATGCTGTTAAATATAAATTCATTATTCAAAAAAATGCAAGTATTTTAATATACAACGATTTCATGGAAACGTAAAGTTATTGTTCTGAAATGTAATGAGTCGCGTTCTGACAAAACTGGGCATAATGCAAGTGCGCAAAGTGTCGTCCCAAATTAGCCTGTGCAGTCCGCACAGGCTAATCAAGGACGCTACTTTCCGACAAAATTTGATTTTTGCTAAGAATAGACTTCATTTTAACAAAAAATGTAATAAAAGCGGAAAGTGTATTCCCTGATTAACCTGTGCAGACTGAACAGGATAATCTGGGACGACACTTTTCGCACATGCCCAGTTTCTCAGAACGTGACTCAAATGTCAGCGAAATATGAGACGCTGCACACTTATGTTTTTCTTGTAAAGGGACTGTCAACCGCGATTGACGAAAAAAGAAAAGTTTTAAAATAGTGTATGTTGTTACAATAATTAATTTATATTGATTAAAAAATCACGACTGGTATAATTCATTACTTTAAAAAGTTAATATTTTCAGTATATTCGGTAATAAACTTTCGCGATGTGAAATCGAAAGTACATCGCACAAATAGGTGACATAACGATTTACACACTATAAATAACGCAAGTAGATTGCTCATTTTGTTTATAAAATATGTACAATTCACTACGCATGCACAATTTGCATTCCTGGGTTTACCACGTGACGATGATGATCAATCTACTTGCGTTATTTATAGTTAACTGGTAGTTACCTGGTAGACATACCTAGTAAAAATTTCTTACCGAATATACTTAAAATATGAAAACTTAACAACTTTTTTCAAGTTATGTTATATACCAATCGTGATATTTTAATCAATATAAACTAATAATTGTAAACAAATACGGTAATTTTGAACTTTTCTTTTTTTTTCGTCAATCGCGGTTGACAGTCCCTTTAAAGGAACCATTTTTGTTAATGCAATAATATTAAAAACGACAACAAAACAATTGATCAATATGAAATTTATTATATTTAATATGAAATATACTGCAATGCTCTTATATTATGTCTTTTCATGGAGTGACTTCCGGACCATTCGACTGACGTTAATTCATTAAAAATACTTTTTACTTTAATAAAACCGATACTAGAATGTGTCATGCGGTTGATTTTGTATTTTTCAATCGTTCGGTTATGCGACATGCTGTCTACATTTTTATAGAAATAGTTGACTTGAAATAAAAGACAGTGAAGACGCAGTAATGAAGCACATTTACCCTGGTAGAATATATCATGATATCTAATATATGTCTTCTATTTGCCATTATAACATCTTAGACTTCACAATAATGCATTTGCTTGTAATCACATTGAACTTAATGAAAGATACCACGGTATAGTTGTAAAATAGTGTAATTTTATATCAATGCATGCTTTATATGCTTCTCTTTTATCTTAAATAGTGTCGGTCATGAAATACTTACAACGACCATCATAATGCAAATAAAACATGCGCCAAATAATCCCCCATGAATCACCTAAATATTGTATTGCATTTAGATTGTTATTCATTAGGATGGTGTGTAACCTACGGCATGTAAACAAATTAGCTGACAACGACGAAATAGTTCGGGAACGGTATGACTAAAAGTCTATTCCGCTTCCTTTTCTCTCCAACGTTGGAGAAACGTGTTGCGATTTTGAAATTCGTTGTTAAAAATCGATTCGCATCGCAATGCCGCGAGGTCGAAAGCGAAAGACGCCTGCGGGAGAGCTGGAGTCCGCGGTAGAAAAACCTGCGGGTAATTTCATTGATTTTCAGAAGATTATTCGTGAATCGAAAATTGTTCCCACGACATCTCATGTTGTCCAATCTGTCTCAATTCCCCAAATGGTCACAGGGTGTGGTGGTGGTCGTGCGTTGGGGTCACTCCCAAGTTCCACTTTTAATCGAACCCGTTGTACGACCGATGAGGTCTTCGGACATGTTCCAATGCAGCTCCGAGAACGCCTTTGAAACAACCAGTTTGTAAATTTAACTTTAATGTTAAAAGGTTCATCGGAGTTGCAGGATTATTGTTCTGTTGGGGGGATCCTTTACCAGAGACAAAATGGGAACATCGAGACAAGACCAAGGGGGGACAAGTCCCAAATTCAAAACATCAATTAATGGACTGATGCTTTTATCATTTTTATGTCTGTCTATATTGTTTCACATAGTCATGAGGCTTCAAATTTGTTGAAATATATGTATAATATCAGGGAGGCAGCCAGCAAGCGTGCTGGTTTTGCTTGGCGTTCCTATGATGTTCAATTCCGGCTACGGCAGGAGGTCAGCCCTGCATCCTGAGCGGAGATCAACACGGACCTCTGGTGGCGTTGTACGGTATCAGGGGACGGTGTGTCAGCCCCTTGTAGTACTGAAACGCCAAGGGGACCAGGAGTCGGTGCCTCGTACCCTTGCCTAGACTTTAATAAGGGCGCCTGCTCTTGGCCAACTTGTAGATTCTCACATACATGTTCCGATTGCGGAGGCAGTCACCCAGCCTCTTCCTGCTTCAAAAAGCAAACAATTCCATCAGCTCGAGGGCATTCATTCGATTCGCTACCCCAAGCTACAGACCCCGGTCCATACGAGGTACCCATAGGGGTCAAATACGCTCAGCAAGACCCCATTAACTCAGACCTAATGTCACTGGCTCCTTCACCAATAAACTTAAGCAATCCTTCAAAAGCGCTTGCTATTTATGAACATCGGGCTGATGCTGAGATACTTCTTAATGGTTTCTCATATGGTTTTAATTTACATTACACTGGCCCAAGGCAACCAAGAGATTAAAAAAAAATGAAATATGCTTTCCAATTCAGCCATATCGTTAAGGATAAAATAGATAAGGAAATTATGGCAGGTTGGGTGGTTGGCCCCTTTCACGACCGACCTTTAAAAAATTTGCAGTGCCGTACCTAAAAAATCTCCTGGCGATTTCAGGTTAATACATCATTTTTCCAGTCCAGAGAATGCTTCTATTAATGATTTTGTTGATGCAAATTTATGTTCAGTTCAATATGCACGTTTTGATGATGCAGTACATTTGATACATGACTTGGGGAGCAACTGTAAATTATTCAAAATGGATTCAAAGAATGCATTTCGGCTACTTCCGGTTAGATTGAAGGATATCGAGTTATTATGATTTCAGTTCATGAACAGATATTATGTTGATAAAGCTATGCCAATGGGTTGTTCAATAAGCTGTCGACATTTTGAAACATTTGCGATCTTCCTTGAGTCTCACATCAAAAGTAAAATGTCAGTTGGTCGTTTAATTCACTACTTGGACGATTTCTTAGGCGGAGCTAAAGACCGGCTAAGTTGTGAAATAGCGATGAATTGCTTCATCGAATGTGTCAATGAATTGTCTGTGCCTTTGGCTGATGATAAAACTGAGAGTCCCACTAAAGTGCTGGTGTTCTTAGGTTTGGAACTTGATACAATTAATATGATCGTTCGTATACCACACCAAAAAGTCCTTGAAATTGTGGAAAAAATTGAGGCAGTGCTACAACAATTAAGACAATTCTTAAAGAAATGCAAAGTTTGATTGGCTCGTTGAATTTTGCTTGTCGGGCAGTTATTGCAGGGCGGCCATTTTGCAGACGGCTTATAAAAAATAGCATATGTGGTCTTACTAAGCCTCACCATCATTTGAGGATTAGCAGAGAAATAAGGCTTGATATAGTCATGTGGTTAGATTTTTTCAAAAATTATGGTTTTCAATGTTTCACAATAATTTTTGGGTTTCAAATGAAGATGCGAAATAATTTACTGACAGTGCAGGAGGCCAAGGCTTGGGGATATATTTAAATGGGCTTTGGGCATATGCTGCATAGCAAAGTCATGGTATGAGAAAGGAATAACATCAGGCATTACGGTGCTGGAATTGTTCCCTATTTTAGTGTCTTTGCATTTGTGGGGACAAGTGTGATCTCGAAAAAAGATAATGTTCATGTGTGATAATAGCGCAGTGGTTGACATAATAAATGGCATGACCTCTAAGTCTGACCGAATTATGGTAATCTTGAGAAGAATAACATTGTTGTGTTTACAACTCAGTATCGCTATAAAAGCCTGTCATTTACCCGGCTCTACCAACAGTCTTTGTGATGCATTGTCTCGATTGCAGGTAGACAAGTTCCGTCAATTGGCACCAGAGGCAGACCTATTCCCCCAAATGATCCCAGAGTTTCTTTGGCAGTTATGGGACGAGGAGTGAATTGTTTGTTGGATGCCAGTTTAGCCCCAAATACGTCTGCTGCTTATAGAACAGCGCTTTCAGCGTTTTTTGCGTGCTTTTAGTTTGCCAAATATTAACCCTATTAATCCTAATCATTTGGTCCTATTTATATTATACTGTTTTGAGAACAATCTCTCACCCAATACCATTAATACGTATGTAGCTGGTGTTAAGCACATGCATAAATTGCAGGGTTTCCCTGATTTACGCGAATCATTTCTTGTAAAAAAAGTTATAGGAGGCTGTTTCAAATTACGAAAGGCTAAAGATGTCCGCTTACCCATCACCATTACAATTTTGACCGATATTTCAGCTATCTTACCTGATGTCTGTTATGACGCTTATGAAACACTTCTATTTAGAGCTGCATTCCTACTGGAATTTTTGGGGCTTTTTAGAGCAAGTGAAATTGTTGTCCTTTCGTGTATAAATGTCAATCGTTCTCTTTTAAGGGATGATGTTCGACTGGATGTGCAAGGCAATTATATAATTGTCACATAAAGAATTACAACAAATAATCAAAATGGATGCCCTATAACCCTTTAACTTTCATCTGACAAGGGATTTTGCATTGTGTCCATTTCATGCAATAGAGATGTTCTTTATTCATCGTCCATCTATCAGTGGACCATTTTTCTGCCACGCTGACCGAACCCCTGTGACAAGGTCTTAGTTTTCAGCAGTTTTGACTAGGTGCATTTTACGGGTCCGGTCAGGCTGAATGGGCATTTAGTCCCCTAGTTTTCGTATTGGTCAGGCTTCACAGTTAGCTGCTTTGGGCTTATCGGAGGAAAAAATCCGGGTACTGGGTAGGTGGCATTCTGGGGCCTTCCGAACCTAAGAAATTAGGATGTGATCAAACGATATTGTGTAACCCATACATTTGTATTAATATGTTCTTAGATGTCTGGATGCTTGGCGACTCCATCTTACACTGGGCTGGGGTTTATGCACAACAGCGTGGTCGGGAAATTGGCGGGAGCCTCGCTGTCAGCTGGTGTGGTGTCCGTGGTATGAAGTGGGCTGATTTCTAGCACAACCTCCAGCTGGGAGTGATGTTCTCGTCAGAACACAGATACATTTTCTTCGCCTCAGGTGGCTACTTTTCGTCTTATACGCTGGGGTTAACGATATGTTAAGGCAGCTTTCCATAATGTCCATCTTATTTGGATTGATATTTTGCCTCGGTTAATTTTGCCTCCTTGTAGTTTAGAGGATAAGAAACGGCGCCGCCTAAATCGATTTGGTAGGGAAATGAGTCGGAAAATTAATGGGTGCAACATTGGTAGTGTAATGGTGGAAATTGATAATGTTACACCAGGCCTTTTTATAAATGATGGTGTCCACTTGTCTCTAGTCGGAAACGAGATGCTGTTGTGGGTCCTTCAGGAAAAAATCAAACTCTTGACCAATTAGTTTTCAATTTTGTGTACATTTTGCTGTGTTGTTGATTCAAGGGGATTGAATTTTTCGCGGATACATTTTCATGAGAAAATTTCTTGTGGCGGAAAAATTTAAGTAGCTGACAGTCTCCTTGTAGTCACATTTTTTGGAAATGTCAATATTATAATAATTCTGAGGATGCTTTTTTTGTGTGGCCGGTTGTCTTTGGATTGCTGAGTATAAATCCATACTTAGGTGGTTACCTTCTGATTATTACAAAAAATAGTTTATTAAATTTCAATATTATAATAATTCTGAGGGTGCTATTTTTGAGTGGCCGGTTGTCTTCGGATTGCTGAGTATAAATCCATACTTGGGTGGTTACCTTCTGATTATTACAAAACATTAGTTTATTACAAAAATAGTTTTTTGTGGAGATGGGTTTTGCTCGGATATAGGTAACACCCAGCTCTTATTTGGCTTTTATCTGGATAGTTAGTCACTTTGCGGAATTGCTTTACATAGCGGATTTGCATTATGCGGAATTGCTTTACGCGGATTTGCATATTGCGGAATTGCTTTACATTGCGGAACTTTGCGGATTTGGATAACATTGCAATTTTGCGGATTAGGATTACATTGCGATTAATGTTGCGGATTTGCTCACTATTGCTTATAATAAGAGACTGTCAGCTACTTAAAATCAGGAAGGCCACTTGGGGTAATCATTCCTGATTTACATATCTTTGATGTTGTGGCTCATTCTCTCCAACTAAAATTTTATTTTAACCTAGTCCATATGTGATAGTCAATTGTTATTGCAAAGGAAACGTAAAATAAAGTGTTATAAACTTTATTTTATGTCATTCGAAATTCATATACTAAAATAATGAACATTAGGGAAGTGTTAATGTGTTTATCCGCTTTAGGCGAATTCCTCTTCGTTTTATGTTGTGACCATGTGTGTAACGGTTCTCGGAAAACTGTCAAACAACCGTAAAAATGTCTTTTACACTACTTGTTTAAGCATGGCTTTTGTCGTAAGAATCCTTGGATCATTAGCAGACACAGTTGTTGACCTGAGACATTTACGTCTTCTTTAATACAAATTTCGGTAGAATGTTTTTTTCTATGTATTTTTTTGCTTATTATTATAATAAAATATATCAGTTTTTGGCATCGATTGTGTTGTAATTTTAAAATGTATGTGATATTTATTATTATAAAATATTGTTGATTTTATTAAATGATTTGTTTTGAAATTAATTATATAATAGTACGTTAAGATTAAAACTTTTTTTACTTGCAGATCCTTGTTATATACTGATAACATGATGATAACATGTGTTCACTATTCTCTTATGCAGTAAACCATTATAATAATTTCTCTTCTAACGTCTGTTGGCGTACTTAATTCAGCATCAGTCGCATATAACAACTTCCCTCACTCCTTCGCAATTTAGTTTATAATAATTGGTGACAATTTACTGAAAGAAATTAAAATATTAAGTAAAAATGGCAACCAATGTCAGATAACTTCATACTATGTTCTAACACGACCAAACAAATCTGTCAATTTACCCAAGTACGCGGATGTTCGATTGCCAAACGACTATAATCTACACGCTTATGCAACGCATTTGGTAAGATAACGCGCGATCGCCATTTCACAACAGGAGATATAAATAAACCTCGTTAATATTATCATAAAATCCGCTTTCCCTTTCCGGAAAGATAATTTAGTAGATAATTGTTCCTAAAATCAATCCTCGCTTTCATATTCAAATACGGTTCACTGTGTGCAGACAATATACTGTTTAACGGGCTTTTCCAGGTACAGTGTGAGCTGAGTTTGGGAAAACGGTGATATGGCTTATATAATGTTGAATGCGACAAAACATACACAGGCATCACCCATCCCAAAACAAAACATAAATAATAAACAAACATGAATTAACTTATAACATATATCAAGTACACAATGAGTACTGTATCTATACAATATGATGTGCCCCCACAAAACGATGACGTGTGGCCATGTAATGCTAAAAAACAATGACATACTGAGAAAGCTTTGTCCATGGAATGACGGACCGGCATGTGGAATGGCAAATGAAGTTAAAAGACCAGTTTCACAATACTACCTCTGTTACTATTTCACGAGTTTATCATTAACATCAGAGTAAACATGGTCTGAAAACATAACATTTCACAATTTAGCATAACATATATATACATCGGTCGTTGTATGAGTAAACCTGGCATCACCTAGTAGTGTATACCCCATACACCATCAGTTGCTTACAGTTAAACCAGTATACTGCACCGACTACATTTTCCTTGTTGTGTTTTTATAGATATCGTATGTGCAACATAAACCAATGCAAATGCCTTTGGCGTTTTTAATGAATAAACAGATGTCAGTTAATAACAAAAATTCATTAATATTTATAACACAAAACAAGCCATGATTACTAATAACTGTCAAAGTAACAAATGCAAAGGACATTGTTAATGTCTTACAGGAGTTGCGATACCTGAAGGATTTACGCGTAATGGAAAGAGTTGGGAAGTAACATTAATTTGAAACCCAATTATTTCTGCGATTTTGATGATGGTAACCATATTTCTCGCAGAGATCTTAATACGCATGTAATTGTTCAATTTGTACTATTTTGAGACATCCGATCCGCTCTGTCGTGTGTTAGCGTCTATATGGCATATAATCTGTTGTGCTTCTCTACTGAAATTTGTGTCAAATATGTGCAAACATTGAATACAAGTTCTTTTATTTCATATTTAAGTACTTTAAATGAGAAGTTTATATTATTACTAATTCTTGAAATGTCATCTTGTGTTAACGAAATCATTATTACGTCGAATATTCAAAGATTGAAGGGTTCAATTAGATGGGACCTTGCGTGTAATTTTTAGAAATTGCTATACGTTCAGCCTCTTTCTGGAATCCTGCAAGTCACGTGCTTTCGCTCATTTATCAATTTTGGCTTATTGTGAAACGGGTCTATTTCTAAATAGTGAGTGTTTAGCAAAATCACAAATGATGAATGTACATCCCACGTTGAGAGAATGACGCGTATTTTAAAGCCATCCTTCCACCATCTATGTTGTGTTGTGACTAGACATAATTATAATGTATCTCTCCATTCGGGAAACATGCACAGATATTTTGAATATGTAATAATATTAATATTGAAGCAGATTTTGCTTGTATGAAATTTAAAATATTGAAAACACAGTTTTATGTTTGCCAATGTCTCAAATTTAGGGCCAAAATTTAAACGTGTATATTAACAATAAATTTTTCATCACAAAATTCAAACCAACATTTTAATTTGTAAACAATAACGTTCCTTTTACAAAAATATATATTTATGGTTTTTTTTATGTCATAAACGGCGAAAACGATTTCGCAAATGTGCGTAAAGAATTACTTTACAAATTTAATGTAGCATATAGTTTACTGTTTATCAACTTTTACGGATCTACTTTTTTCCTTCAACACGAATCGAATCTGTATTATTACAAGACACTTATAGATAAATTCACAAATGTTTACTTCTTTGAATTGTATTTTTATCGAATGGACTAAAGCTGAAAAAGGACATGAAGTTATGTGTCTTGACTGTTCCTTTAATTAAACAAAGTACACTTTACATTTATGTTTCAAACACTCGTCAGTGTAAAATAATTAATATTAATTAATTAATTTCTTTGCCCATCCATACTATCAAAAATTAAAACATGCGTTGGTTTGCATGAAGTGTTTAAACCGTATTTATAAAACTATTGTAATATGAAAAATCATGTAATTTAAACGCATACTGTATATTTAGAGAAAATATCTATAATATTGAGAAACTGGCATACTAACAATTTCCGTTGAAGATTGTTTAGATAATATAACAAACTACAAGACGATTGCTTTTACAGCCGTTTGACGTAAAACATGTACGATGGTGATTGTGTGTAAAATCTTATTGCTCTCGAACCAAAACAATGCAAACTGCGGAAATATATTGTTTCGCTTGTTATTGTCATTGTATCACACGCACAGAATACACAATATTATGACAATGTTTTGCGTCCGTTTATACATGTGTGCTGAATAATGCGGTTAGTATAAATACCAAGTTCAATTAATGGGTGAGTACTCAAGGGGTAATTTACTTTGTATTTATCTTTTTGTGATATTTGTTGATGTCTTAACATAAATAACCAGGATTTGTCTGTTTACCTGTGTCATCAATCAATTTACGGACTGGTCAGGCGAACCAAAATAGAAATATTTGCTTGTTGGATAGATTTAAGTTTCATGAAAACGAAAAGCAATGTACAACAACATAAGAAAATCCCCAATTTATACTCTCATGGCGCTTAAAATTGCTTTTTACATTTTCGATCTCGTTTTATTAAGAACATGTTTGTTTATATAGCATACATGTATTTTAATGTCCGAAATCTTTTGTCGATTTTTATTTTATTGGGAAATTAATGTTTACGATTTTCGGAATGTATTCCGTCAATTTGTAAAACGGATCATTGACATTTTCCCTTCGTTACAAATCAAACTTCAACGTCAAAAAATGATACCAGTTGTTTGCTTAAGCATAATCACTCATTAAGAGCTACACTTTCTGAAACAGGTCAACGTGAGACGAACTCATTGCAATTTCCTCTCGAAAGACACTTGGATTTGTCAAAATAAAAAGCTTAATGGAAATTTGACTGATATAGAATCGAATTTAATGTACCCCCGTGTCAACGTTAAAAACAAAATGCATTTTCTTTGAATAACACATTATTAATGAGTGTTTTCCACGAAGGGTAAGGACACTGTTATCTTATTTAAATTTCACAGTATCGTAAATTTAGTTAATTACGTATTGCTTAGTTTACAAAATCCCCGATATTAAGAACGCAGCATTCATCTACTTAAATATGATTTGTTTCTCAACAACAAAAATATAATGATGACGTTGACGTCCTTTTCTTCGATTTGTATATCGTATGTAGTTTTATTTTCAAGTATGTTAAAAGTTTCATTCGTTCAGTATTTTTCTGTACATGATGTTGTTCAATTAATCTGAACTAAGCATTCCTTAGATCAACTACAGAAAACATACACGCACGCACAAACATAACTGAAATGTATGTCATCGCCTTGTTTAAGTCTTTTAAACCAAAGCGATGAAGAACGTTGAATATCTGTTTACAATAGATGTTATTAACTCAGTAACATGTCTGCATACCGTGTCTTCTGTAGAGAACGTTGACACCGCAAGGGAGAACACATACACGACAGTTAGTCAATTTAGTTGCCAGTTTGCTTCGTTCCCAATATTCGCTTGAGTGGAAGACAAATAGTGTGTTCGCGACTCTAATTACTGGTTAAAAGAACGTATTATAGATAACATTGATGTGTTTAGCCCGCATAGAAGCTTTAAACTGCTATTCGCATTTGTTTCTACCATTCTTTATAATTTAACCATTCCTCGCTATGTGTAACTTGTGTGTATATTACACTTGCGGAAAACACAATTATCTAATAGAATATTATATCATCATATATAGAACACGGCGACATAAAATACATCTGGTTAAGTAATACAACATGATCGAGATTATACTTGATTGGATAAGCATGATTTGTTTCTATCAAACCTTGATAGGAATCGCGCATTCATCCTTGTGGTTGCTAAGTTATACAACTAGCCTTCGGCCTAATATCAAGCCCTCATGTTACTTTAATGTGACAGCTTTTTCACCACTACTCATCATAGAAATGAACTCACGATAAAGGATATCATTGTATTCTATTTTGTTAAATACGTGCATTTGCATTAGTTGTCGCGATATATAGATTCGTTTATACAAGCGATTTGAGACTGAATGGACACACCGTTTCATCATACTTAACAAAAGTTCCAAGTATTAAAAAATGTATAAATGCTTTGCAAATAAAGGCCATACACGAATCTGATAACATGATCAAACGGACATGCGCACATTTCAAAGGACAGGGTAAAATGCATATGCACCCAGCGCTGAAGTACTACGAAATTAAACAGTTTTTTGACGTTCTGGGATATTAAACAATTGTTCAAGTATGTACATGTTAAACAGCTGATACAAAAAAATGACGGAATTATACTTACGGTGCATGTTTTGGTTCAAATCTACCAATTGTATACACATAATCAAACAACACCTGAGTGTTAACCGTTTTCGAGATGTATTATTTTTTTAATAGAGCTGGGATTTTAGCTCTAATTTTATGATGAAATATTAAATGCAGGTGATAATGGCATTATTTAAAATACACAAGAAAAAAACGTTATGATAAACAGATAAAAATTTCTGTATTATTTTTAAGAGAACATTTTTTTTTTTAATTCAAGACCAATACATGATTGCATGAAATAGATCATTAAATTAATTTGTCTTACAAGACTTGCATTGCCAATTGAACATTTTCGTCAAATGAAGCCATTTGACTCATTATCGCATATTATAGAAAAATATTTTTTTATTCATTCATCATTGATAAAGTCATTATGTCTATGGTTAAGAATATCTCAACGAGCACCAGAATTATTAGGGATTACATATTAACATAAAATAACACACACCTTTTAAAACACTTTACTGCTTACTTTATTTTATTGTCCTTTGAATGTGTTTGTGTTTTATTTGTCTTTAAATCACTTATTACTTTGATTTACATATTTTGGATAATTTTGGCTTACACAAAAAATGTATTTAATAAAGCCCTTCATTTATCAGTTATCTGATTTTTAAATTAATAAATGCCGAGGAAAACATTTTATTCCGCCATACATTCACTTTGTGACCAGCTGTCTTGCCTAGTTTCAGCTATCATGTGATATGTGTTTGCCAAATATGGTTTTATTGTATCAACGTTAACGACATTGTTTAAGAAATTGAATCATTATCTTTGTAAAATGTTTATGTATGGATGAACCAATTTATTTTACATACGGTACACATGGCTTAAACGGCACACATATATTGACAAACAATCGGACTGGAATGAACATCAAACTGTTCTCATTTAAATGCAAGCGTTCTAGATTTGTAAATTTCAAGATGAATGTGTTATTTAGCTGACAACGCAAAATTAAATAGCATTGACGTCAAACGCTAGAACAAACAACTGGTACAAGTAAACATGTCAAACTATAAGCGTTTGAAATTAATTACAAATGTTGAATTCCAGTCAGTATAACATCAACAGCCGAAAAAGAGCACATACACACTTATATATTGTAATGAGTTGTTTTGTAATATGTTGAAGAAACAAATTAGTACGAGCATGGTTCATGATTAAAGCTAAAGCTAAAACAGAATGATTTTTACATAGATTTGTTAGAAAATATATTTTAAATGATTGATTAATAAATTGAATATTCTTAATTAAGTGTTATTTAAATACAAATATATTTTAACATACGTATAGTATTGGGATAGAAGGGTTGTACGTCCCTTGTTATACTTTCTATAAAACATCGCTATTTAGAGATACTTTACTGTATAGAAATTTATATGTCGATACGGAACAAGCCAGTTCAAGCATAACCGATAAAGGCCTTTAAGCATTGTGCAAATAAATCAATTGCATTTATGTTGTTTTTGTCTGGGATTCAAAATTGCACACGATGATTTTCTATAATCAAATTCCATCGCGTCAGACAAGAGTCTTTATATGACATGCGTTGATACAATCACGAACGGTTGAAAACCCATCAATCATACTTATTTGCTGTTGAATATATTTTTGTGAAATAAAAATCAATGTAATCTTCTATCTTGTATGCATCCGGAGAAAAAAAGTGTGCGAGTATATGCGAACTGTCAACATGCCTTTTCTCTCATTGTTTACTCCTTAGGATTAAAATTTTACACAGCAGGAATGCAATATTGGTAGTTTGGGCGTTTCGTAACATGGCGTGGCTACATCATTACTTTTTCTCATGTTCTTACTACTCAGGCATACACTCTTACCATTTTGGGAACAGGGATGTGACGTGTTTATAGAATAACCATACTCATTTGACTGCCATTAAAATAATCGCTCCCGACGTCATCAGATATACACACTATACTTTGTTATGATAACTCATCATTAAATATCATCAACAGGACGTTAACATGACGTTATCTGATTTGAATACAAGTGTTAATATAATCAATAGATTTCACAATTCGTCATCATGATGTCTGCTGATTTCATTTATAATCGGTGAACAATGATAACCGTCGTTTGCATAAGAGACGCTTAAATGTATATCTATATATCTGTATATAGTACGTATATCTTCTGTTACCGTTTCAGACAATAAGCATTATGTATTCTAACAAAATTGTAGAGAGAACGGAGTATGCCAGTAAGTATTCAAACGGAAAATACAAAGAACAAACACGCGTGCCCCCGAAATGGGCTGTCAGTTGTAGTGGCAGCGATTATGTGAATACGTTACAGTATGATTGGCAATTTAAAGAAGAATTGCTCGCGTGACTCATGAAGTTGCTGATGAGAGTGTGTTTTTTATTTGTCATAGACTTCAACCAGATAAAGGCAACCCTTTTGGAACTAAGCCTTAAGCGTTATTGAGTCATCATCCGGAACCTATTCAACTGCTTCAGGTCAATGTGACCTTGACCTTTTACCTTTGACCTAGAGTCCAGAAAATCAATTTGGGTCATATGTTGGTCATGTCTAATGACCCCTTGAACTTTGCTGATCGCAGGCTTAAGCGTTTTAGAGTTATCATCCGGAAACCATTTTACTGTTTCGACTAACTGTGACCTCATTTCACTGTTTCGAGTAACTGTGACATTGTCCTTTGGCCTAGTGACCTGAAAATTAATAGCGGTCATCTGCCAGTCATGATTAATGTACCTATGAACTTTCCTGATCCCAGACCTATGCGTTCTTGAGTTATCATCCGGAAACCATTTGGTGGACGGACCAACCGATGGAACGACCAATGAACCGACCGACGGACCGAATGACCGACATGTGCAAAACAATATACTTCTAAACAAACTTTTAGTTTTTTGAAAATTATGCGATACGTGTGTGTTACAATTATATTCAAAACCGGTTTAATCCCCGAATACCATGCGTTGAACGTTCTAAGGCGGTGATCCCAGATTTAAACTTTGTAAACATAGTTTATGTGAAATTTAATTACCGTTTAAAGCTGTTTAAGTCACCCATGCTTTGAGTTGTCTACAACTTTGTAAGATTGTTTATTTGCTTAATCTGACGGTAAGTTGTAAAGATAAACAACTATTAAATATTGCGAATATGGTTTATTGAACCGTTCAGGAACATTTGTTTCAAAAAGTTAGCAGTAACGAACAGACGAGCTCACAAACAGGAACACCAGCCAACAAACGGTCAGAGGTCCAAGACTGTTATAGTATGTCTCTAAACCTTATGCTTTATGTTTAAGAAAATACGAATTTTATCTTAGTTCGAATTGAACTTAATTTAGGAAGGCTCACATTAAAACTATTAAAGTAAGATTGATACTCAAAATCAACTTTTTTGCAAAATATTTCGTTAAATAAAGTTTACTCATGAACAATCAGTGTTTGTTAAAGCAATATCCAACGTTTCAACGCTAGATTTGGTATGGTAACATAGATTTAACGAGATACAAAATGCACGGTTTTCATTTTTTTGTGCGACAATATCTTGCATGTTAATTGCTCACCATGATATCCGAATATTTACGAGCGAACGCGAGACTGGCTCTAAGCAGCGTCGGAAGAACGACGTATTCATGAGAACTATGTCGTTCCTCCTAAGCTGCCCAAATTTATTTTAAATAATGCAATGAAATTTGTGGAGGCGTTGTTGATGGTATATTCTCTAAGAAACACATATGCATGTTTCACGAAGAGGGGATGGTGAGGGTAAAATGTATAAATTCAATACATGCCATGTTTGAATCCTCTTCTTGAATCTGTATATAGACAAAAAGAAAAAAAAATAGAGTAAATGATATGGTACTTGTTCTGTTCTGGTACCTGTTATGTTTCACGCGAATTATCCACATTTTAAAATCCTTACGAAGTAGAGAAAGCACTACGTTTTATTGTAGTTATTTTATTTAATACAAATCAAAGCAGTTATGAGAAGCTTGATTTTTATTATATTTGGTGCATTATAAAAATGCATTATACAAAGCTTTATTTGCCCGTTAATAACAAAAATGCAAATACCACTAACATATAAAAGAATCATGTTAATACGTTATATATTTAGGTCGAATCCATGTTTTTCAGTTTTTTTAATTATATAAATGTAAACATGAAATTGAAGATATGCAACAATTCTTTAATACAAACATGTTCTTAACCCGTTGTGTAATGTCTATTTCAGAAACATGCTTATATAATTCATTCTTTTGAATAATATGACTAGTAATAGAGAACAGAACAACTACATTTGTAAATGTCTTATGAATGTTCAAACAGACACATACATTTAGTCAGAATATATAGCTAACATATAGGAGTTGCAAAATACTCTTATTTAAGGATTATACCTTTTCACTGCAAATGTAGTAGTTCGTTTAAGTAAACAGTTGTCTAACAAACAGATTGCAGTCAGAGTGATAGCTCTGAATACATTTATAATCCCGACCATTTTCTATATATTGTTTAAATAACCATTATGTTACTGACCCTCTACTGGAGAATTTTCACATGACAACCACTTTCCCAATTGATCTACTATGATTTATCGTATATAATACTGTTTGTTTGATATCTGTGTAATTATCTTATACATATGCTCACATGTTATTACAAAATGTCATTGTTTTGTAACCTGTGAAAACAAATAAAGTTCTGTTCTGTTCTGTTCTGTTCTAGTAAGCCAGATATCTATTAATTACACACCTTTTACTCATTACGTTTTTCTCGTACGAAACACTGCATACCATACAAGCAGTCATAGTTTAAGTACAATTGCTATTTAAATGATTTTACAGATATATACGAGTTCAAATCTGAAGACGTGCATGATAAACATAAGAATAATAGTAGCATTATTTCTCTGGATGCATTAAGGCTAATGATGTTAATGTACAATCATGTTTTTCGAAAGAGTATGCTCCACTAGCAATGTTTAAAGAATGGTATGCCATCTAGGCAATTTGTCGTTGCGTGGGTTGCGAGTAACTCATGAACGAATACCAGAAACCTGTTAAATACAGGAAAGACAAGAGATATGAAGACAAGAAATTGTCAATAAAGTAGGAACTGGAACTGTATTTAATAACATAAATCACGTAATCTGCTTTACTTAAACGCTACTGATATTCAAGAATACTTTTAGAGCCTGATGATGTGTTGTGGAAGACTGTTCGTGAAGTTACAGTTATGCGATAGAAGTATATGTATTAGAGTAAAACATATTTCAGGAACTTTGTTCATTTAAGTTTTGTGTTGGTGTGTTTGTTTTTGCAGTTGGTTTCATTGGTATTATCAAAGACTTACAAGTTCAAAACTTGTTATTTCTGCCCGTGATATCAATTTCATATAAAAAAATTGTGGGCTTGCGGATATTTGAGTTTATGCTTTTAAATGTATGAGAACAGTTTACCCTTATTGTTTTTTGTATGCAGGATTTTGTTTGATTAAAGAATGTTTGTGTGCATAGACATTTTAATGATGCTTTAAACATAATGACACACACTCAGATTTTTATTCAATCGCGAAAATGAGGCGGTACGCAACCTACCTATACAACATTCGCTTTTTAAACCTTATTTATTATAGAAAATACTTAATTTTAGTTATGCAAGGCTGACACGTTTATGTTTTTTTGGCAAAGTCGTTTGTTAAGTGTACAGTTAAGAGGTATGAAACCAATTGAAATGACAAGCAGCTTTTGTGGGATGATCAAAGTAGCAAGAACTAAAGCATTTGTACAATAATAAGTTAGTCGTAAGTAATTATTAGTAAATATTATGACATGGTTAACATTCGACGCATGTATATACCAAACCGTCACAAACATTGATAATATTTACACCGTACTTAACTGTTGTTGAATAGAAACCAAGTTGGTTATATTTGCAGTGCAAGAGGATGTAATATTATGTTACTTTTTTCTGCAACAGTTAAGGCGACGGTCAGAAGCACGTAGTGATTAATGTCTACTGATAATTTATGTTAAAATGTAAAAAAGGTTCTGTCCTATATGGTAATATAACCAGTCAATACACTATTTAAAAAAATCAGTATTTTATGTATTTTCTATTTATTTTAGTTAGACATCTTATAAATATAAACCTCATTGCACAACGAACGGCATACCTTTTACAACGACAAACGGTCATTAAACAAAATGGAAATGTGAATTGTATATATTCATCTATTTCTTCCGCGACAACGTTCGAAACACAATGCTTTCCACAAAGGGTTAGGACTCTACGTATCCTATTTACATCTCGCAGTAACTTTAATTAAGTTTTTTTTGTGTTTAAGACTTAAGAATGTAGCAATTGTTTTTTGTAATTATTTCAAGAAACCCAATCTCTCGTGCAAAATGACTTTACAACAGACAAATAGACATAACAATATATAGATAAAAATAAAAATATTACATTGAGGTTTTAAGTCGTTTGCTTCTCGTATGTAGTGTTTTTTTCCAAATCAATTAAACATATATTTTGAGCAGTAATCGCCTATTTATTACGTAGTGAATGCTCTTTGAACTATGTATTTCTCAGTACAACAATGTTGGAATAAACTTAACTTATTTAACTTAAGCAATTTAGCCCCCAGCAACCGATTGTATAAACGCTGGTTAAGTTACCGCTCGGTAACTTTCAAACCTTGGTAAGTTTGCGGTTATTCAGGTTTAGTAACCTTCAAGGTAACTCGATTATATAAACACGATATACCGCAAAGTAACCTAACCGCGCAAAGTTGAATTTAACCACCGGTAAATTTAACCAAAACATTCCCACAATGCATTTTCTAATGACGTAATTTTCGCGCGAAGTGTCACGCTTCGATTTCTTTAACACACAATAAACAGCGACATGTATGTTTTTATCATATTCATTTACAAATGAATTCACATATAAATAAAGTGTACATTTTAACTATGACTTCATCAAATTATCTACGAACATATGAACAGGGAAACATTTATGATGATGTCGGGATTTGCATCATTTAGTGGTATCCCTGGTACTTCCAACGGCGAGAGAGTATTTGCAAAGACGCCTACTTTTCTTGTTGTTTTAAGTGATGTAGCATATACATGGTCGTCGTTACATGCTAGCCTATTTTCTCATTTAGCTGATAACCCGTTTTCATGACTGCGTTATAAAATAATATCGTTCGCCAAATAACGATTTTTACACATTCAAAGCACAACGCTGATTATAAAATTAAATTAAAATAACATCCGAAAATCACTCTGTCTATAGTCTAATCTTGCATATTGCAATTGAGAAAAGTGCTTGTCTTTTTGACGATTTATTATAAACGCGACTTAGTTCACTTGTACATGCACTGTATATTGACATATGTGCATTGTCCATTAATCACATTTTCCTTATTTCGTGCGATGTGCATTGTTTATAATCCGTGCATATACTTTTGACATTTTAGAATGGACAACAAGCCATACAAATATCGCACAATTCAGTAATAATCTGCAATATTTGCTTTCCAATTTAATTCACGATAGGCATAGAGATGTATAAAGTAAAAGATGGTAAAAATAGCACCACACTGGAATTCGGAATGTCCCATTTTGTACACGGGTATTATCCACTCATTTATCTGTTGTGTAATGGAATGTTTTCCATTCTTTGTGTATTTATATATTAAAATATTTTCTTGTACAATACGGGCATTTACCATAGACAAATATGCCTAAAACATGATGCAAGTGTAAACATGTTTGTATGCAGAAATCTGCAAATGCAACCGAGTTTACCAACGGCTATTATTTGATAAACTGCGTCACACAATTTTTTTTATATGATATATAATATATAGACAAGGGGTTGAATATGCCAAAAAGGCAGAATGTCACAAATGCAACAAAATGGCGAATTACAAAGCCATTATCGTTTAATATTTATAAACTTATATATTATATTGTAGATAAATATCATCTGCAAACGTTGGCCATAAACAAATTGGCCTCATATAAACCGTTTAAGTATAACAAACCGACATATTGGACGAAATCGACAGTTTTCACTAGGTAGGACAAAAACTCGAACTACGATCTAACCATAACCCTCGGTGTAAATGCATGCTTACAAACAATAATATCACAATTTGTCACTTGACATAGATATACAAGAGTTAAATATGCAACTTATCACTAAAAACTAATTCCAATACAATCAAAATGAGTAAGTATTTTGAATTTATTTACATCGATTCCGTAACAGTAATCAGCAGTCGC
The DNA here is from genome assembly GCF_020536995.1 of Dreissena polymorpha. NCBI lineage: Eukaryota > Metazoa > Mollusca > Bivalvia > Myida > Dreissenidae > Dreissena > Dreissena polymorpha. The sequence continues at coordinate 68,362,589 of NC_068362.1, read as the reverse complement.
CATGTCGAGGCGTCGTAGTTGTTCTGAACAATTTTCTAACGAGTTATTTCATTGGTCGATACCTGGCTCCCGGCGCTGTAGCTGTTTATTCATGAAGCTGTAACAATAAATCGGCATAAGTAACGAATGAAAACAAAATCACGTTTTCTGTAAAAACATAAAAAATAAAAATGATTTTGAATAAAAAACAAAAGATCGCATTTGATATTGCAAGCGGAGGTCACAGCCTTTTGTTATTAGGATCGGCCGAAACTGGTAAAAGCCATGTTATTGAAGAAATCTGTAAGGAGCTTACTAAAAAGGGTAAAAAAGTGCAACTGACGTGCAGCAGCGGAATAGCTTGTGCTGTGTACCCCACCCATTTGAATCCATTAACAGTGCACACTGTTCACTGGAATAGATGATGGAAGACATGAATCCACTGAAATTACATCAGTATTAAAGAACAATGCTTAATATGATGAAATTGTAAGTGCCATAATGGAAACTGATGTATTAATTGTTGATGAGTGCTCACCGATAAGTAAACGTTCATTTGAAACCATAAAAAATGTTTGTGGCATTAACAATCCTCATACAATCTTTGGAGGCATCCAGGTAATATTCAGTGGTGACTTTTTTCAGTTGCCACCGGTACCTAACAAAAGGTACAGTGATGATGGCACTTATTGTTTTGTAAGTGATCACTTTGAATAGGCATTTCCTTATGTAGTAATATTAAGTGAAAATGTACGTCACAATGATGAACTTTTTGTTTAAGTCATTTCCGATATTTATCAAGGTGAATTTTCAGAGTGTGTTAACACTTTTATGAACAGTGTCAGTAAACCTTTACCTGAAGGTTGCAATAGTGTGAAAATATTTCCAACAAATTTACTTGTTGGCATGTACACTAGGAATAGTTTGATAAATAAAGCCGGAGACATGTATGAATTCAAAGTTACAGATTCTGAGATTTCCGCAGAATTAACATATTTGACTGCTCCTAAGACATAATGGTTGGAGATTGGATGTCCAGTTATTTTACTGCGTAATTTAAGTGATTCTCTTGTGAATGGTTTAATGGGGACTTTGAGATCTGCTTCTGAAAAACAGCTAGAAGGATACTTCCCAACACTACAAAGAAGCCATATCTTACATAAAGAGTCATTGACAGGTAAAAATAGCTTGTCATGTTGAGCTATATAATAATTAAAAAGTAATTTGGCCACTCTGTTTGTTATAATTGATGTTACAGTTACCATAATACTTAACCCAATCAAATGCAAGAATTTCAGAAAAAGAAATACTTCATTTCAGTCTGTTTTGCTTCCCTTGTTTTAAATTTATTAGAAATTTAATAATTGACCAATAACATATACTTAATAATTGAATGTTTCCTTGTAAGTGAAATACATTAGTAGGTTTCGTTCATTTTAACAGAAATTTTCTTCATTTTACAGTGTTTGATCCGAAAACAAAGACAAACATTGCAAGCAGACTTCAGTTTCCGGTAAAGCCTGCATATGCACTTACAATCCATAAAGCACAGGGAATGACACTACCTTGGTAAATATAGTAAATACAGTAAATACAGTTCAATGTTATCTGTTAGCATAATGTAACATTATAACATTGCCAACAGCTGTATATGAATAAAAGTAATATAAAATTGTTATAGCCTAGTTTTAAGTTGAGTCATTTATATAAGGCATAAAACTACATGCAACTTCATGTATTACAATTGTTAGCAAAGGAGTAAATCTGCGTGAAACTACATGTGTTACAATTGTTAGCAAATGCATAAGTTAGTAATATATAATCAACAATGGAATGATTGTATTAAGAGCAGAATAGCGATATGATGTTATGCATCATTTTATGGTCATGTTTTAGGGTTGAAGTAGACTGTTATGATATATTCAAGCCAGACCAGCTAGGATTTTCAATGTCTAGAGCTTAGTCTTCTGATGGGTTACGTGTCATAAATTTTCACCCTAGGCACATCTTCAGCCCATCTGTTGCTATACGGAAGATATTGGATATGAAAAGCCTGGAAACAGTTGAAGATTTAAGCTGCTGTAGAATGAAAAGGTATCTATACATTGATTAAAGCATTGTTGGTACATGTATTCCCGCCAAAAGATATTTCTATAACTTAATTTTAAGCGCAGCAAGGAAATAAATCATACTCACTGTATGGAACTGCCAATAACTTGTAATAACAAATTCGTCGTCAACTTCATGGTATGATGGTGGTAACATGAAACTTCACTAAATGTTGGTCATGTCATTCAGATCAAAGTATTTTGCAGATCATTCACAATTTCTTCTGCAATGCCAAACATTGTTTTAAGACCCCTAGTTCTAAGCAGCCACACTTTCATTTCCAAAATGACCTTTTATTGTGCACATGCACCTCTGTAAAGCAACCTCCTGCTGTAAGTGGCTACTTCTGCTGCTTCCCATAGGTTGCCGTTTAATACAGGTTAAAATGTATGCATGAACCTTTCTTGCGAATGTATAAAATTGACTTTTTGATATACTGTTATGTAAATACTAAAACAATTTCCTTGATTATTGTATATAATAAGAATTCAATACTGCTCCAGCAGCTGGAGCTTCACTTCTTTATATTGAAATGCAGCATACACATACATGTTTGAAGACCAAACAGTTACCATCTTATTACCTTAAATTCACTGGAAGTAGAACTAGAAGAAGGTCGTTTTCTTTATGGCTGCTTTATATTCAAACGGTATGGTTCATATTTCACTTTGGTATTACCAGCATTAGACTTTTTAGACACCACATTTGGTCCCACAAGAATACTGTCAACAGCTCTCTGGTATTGTAAGGCACTAGGATTGGTATTCGCTCCGTGGTATGTTGACCTTCGCTGGTTGAAAATGTTTTCAATAACATCGGAGTTGATCAGTCCTGGAGACTGGAAACATTACAAATGACCTGCTGAGAATTGTTGAACAAAGTGCTGTAAAACCCAAAATACATGATTGTATATCTTCAGAACACTGTAGGGATAACAGCCTTTTCTTTCTGTCTTTTCCTGGATTTTCTGAACAATTCAAAATGAAATTATCCCAGTCAGAAAACCATGTAGCCACATCATGTACAGTAGAAACTTGATAGGTCTCATGTCACGAAAAATATCTATAAGTTTTGATGTATTTTTCAGCAATTCTATCACTCTATTCAATACTTCACCCTTTTCACCCAGATTTTTTTTTATAATTTCATGGACTGCAGCATTTCAGAATTAAGAACATCTTCTGCTAGATGGTTTCTCATTTTTAATTGTGAGTCAAGATGAAAAGGTTCTCTTGATAACTTCTTATGAGTTTGTAGAGCATTTTGTTGGTCCCAGTTGAAAAAGTCAGTGCTCATTTGCCACTGAATAGTGTAAAAACTAGTTAAAGTAAAAATTCTTGTTCTTTTGGGATGAATTCCACTTTTAAGAATATTATTTGTTATTTTTTTACAACATGTGAAAAATCCATTAAAAATATGATGTCGTTTGATGAACATGGGCTTATATATAACATTTATAATTCTGTGGCTTATCTCCTAGGCACATATGCATGAATGATCGGTTAGCTTGAGCACCGTCCATACATGTGTATAGAACTGTCAATTCCGCAGAGCTTAATAAATATACAGCTTTCCAGAACATACCATATAGCTCGGATGCCTGTACACCATTGGTAATGAAAAATGCAAACGGGAATCGAAAACCATTATTTCCCAGGAAAAGAAGTTGGTGAGCATGTTTTCCTGACTTTTTTCACTTGACCCTTGATTCAGGGCAAAGCAGGAGTCTCCCTCATTTCCATAATCCGTGAACCCAGAGATGTCTACAATGTCACCATGTTTATCACTTTGTATGTCTGTCTGTTTTTCAATTTCATCAAATATTATCCTCCCATATCTCTCCCCCTGTGGTATGTTCTGTCTATTTGCCTCATTATACATCCACCGGAAAACATCATCATCAAATCCTGGTTTTTGTTTAATTGAATTTTTGTACCAAATAATATAAAGAAGTGAAACTCCAGTTGCTGGAGTAGTATTGAATTATTATTATAAACAATTAGTAGGTCCTTTATTTAAGGCAAGGGACCGATTGCCCAAACAGTTCAAAACAGCACAATACAGCACAATACAAAACAACATACACACAAATAAGTATAAAGCTTGTGTCACCGCCTTGGAACGGTCAATGCAAAGCATTGGGGGTTTAAACCGATTTTGGAGCGCTCAACCCCACACTTGGCTCAGCAATATACATAATACATTAAAGTGTAAATAAAATTTAACCTCATAGCCTTGTTACTCAAATTGAACAATTACCAACGATTAAGAAGGCAGGACTAATAACTTGCTTGTAATTAACAGTTCATAGCAATTGGGACTTCTATTGTACATTTGGAGACATACACCAACACATTTTTTAGACCATCTTCGTCCTTTAGGGTGTCTTCCAACATTTTTTGTCTGTTCAACCAGTAATTCAATCATTTTTTCATCTGCTTCTGGGAAGAATGATTTAATTTGATTTATAAGTGGTTTTGCACAGGCTCATTTTCCTAATTACCAAATTTTGCAAATGTCATTTTTGACCTATTCTACAAGACACTACACGACTATTTAAGGGAACCACTTTTTCACACATTAATGACTTCACTGATCTTACTTCTCGTTCACCAGGTGTTTTCCATATGTGGTATCTACTGACAATTATTGATTGTGTCACCCTAAGGCCACTACAAAGTTTGATACTTTCTACAGCATTAAAAACTTGTGTCACACCTTTAACACTTTAGTGAAATGTTCTTTCAATAAATCTTAGCCAAGTCAACATTTTTTCCTGCAATTTGAAATTGCCATGTGTTGTTATTTTAAAATATTAGTGTTCTTGATACATTGTTGCAATTGCTGATGTATCCACTTTCTGATTCACAAATAATCTCTTCAGATGAACTCTTCTTTATGTAATAGCTTTCTGGCACTGATTCACTAATATATTGACCAGATTATATCAGAAAAAGAAGATGTTGCATCAATAGGAGTAAGGCAGACACCTTTGTAAAATGTTTTGAACGATGTTCTAACCTTTCTCCTCACACTTTTAACACCAGGAATCAATGTTTTTACATGTTCTATGAAAATGATAGAGCCGGGTATTGGATACTCTTTTCTTGATTCCACACACTCAAATTTACGAGTCTCGTATCGGTTATTTATCTCAATGTCTCCCTCACTTTTTGGAGACAGTCTGGACGAAACCCTAGTACAAAAAAGGAAATACAAATGTTAATTGTTTGTATAAGCAAAATACAGTTAAACATGTGCAAGTGGTATTTTTGAACATGGAATGTTAAGGATAAAGTTTTAAAATTTGTACTTCCAATTTAGATTGTGTAGAATTTAGCTTTTTTCAACAAATTGTTATGTATTCTTTAATTATTATTTTTAAGATATTCTTTAAACATATATAAATGTTAATGTATATTTCAAGTCATTAGTTATTAATGAGATATATAGCCGACGAATGAGGGTTATTTAATTTTAAGAAGGAAATATTTGACTATTCACCCTCAGTAACTTGTAAAATTTAAAACAAATCTATTACATTGCAATTTATTATCTACTATCATTTTTATTAAAAGAAAGATGAAGTTTTGACAGTGCGCTGGTTTTATTGTGTCTTAATTTTGAAAGCTGTATGATCATTACTGCAATTATTTTTATATTTTCTATAGAAATTAAAAAAAAAACACAGTATTATGTGCAGTTAGAATAAGACATCAACTTGAGTTTGTTCAACAGTGCATAATATGCAGCTTTACAAGTTGTATTTTTTTAAGTTGGACAAATTTTAATTGAAATATAAACTTGCATATATGAGTCAGATTCTGAGAAAACTTGGCATAATGCATGTGCGTAAAGTTTCGTCCCATATTAGCCTGTGCAGTCCGCACAGGCTAATCAGGGACGACACTTTCTGCCAAAAGTGGATTTTTGCTAAGAAGACACTTCATTTTAACGAAAAATGACATAAAATCGAAAAGTGTTGTCCCTGATTAGCCTGTGCGGACTGTACAAGCTAATTTGGGACGACACTTTACGCACAAGCATTATGCCCAGTTTCTCAAAACACGACTCATATCATAACAACATTTAAATTGATTTTCTACAAAACTGAATTTTGTATTGATTTTTTTACATATCCTTATTAAATGAAACTGTGTCCATGCGGCGCATGAACACAGCTTAAAAATACAGTTTAAATTATATAAAAAAAATCACTGTTAATGAAAAAGTCATAGAAAATTGCATATTTAGCTTGACAGATATAGATAAAATAGTACACAAATAAATTCAGATCATGGAATGAATAGTTTTGTTTCAGAAAATCACCAAAATGATGCCCATTCCCAGTTTGATGTCTTATTCTCAATTCACATAATACAGTGTTAAAGACTTTCCCCCAAGAAATACAATAACATATTGTTGTAACAAAACATTGACCCTAATTGTATACCAGTACTAGATTACTTGAACTTACGGTAGTTAATATTGAATAAATTGCCATAACTTGATTTTAAATCAAGCTGAAGAAATCTGTTTAAAAATAATCAATTTTCAACTATATTCAGTTTCTAACACAGTTTCGACTGTAGATGTAAACAATGCATTTAAGCCACACACCTTAAAATGAAATACATGGCATAGTAAATTTAAGTATAAACAAGAAACATATTTTATATATGCCAATTAGACTATATATCTGGTTGTTACATGTTTGAAATCAGTCTTTTTGCGCTTTAAAACTTAAAAATTATCGCGTTTGTCGAAATGGACGTATACGTCTAGAAATCCTACTTTCGATTTTAAAAGCGGTATTGTTTGAAAAATAATAAACTACTTGCTAAGTAGGCTATAGATTTAATTTAATCTATGCCAATTATAAAATACCTGGTGGTTACAAGGTATAAATCCTTCTATTTTACGATTTAAAACTTAAAACTAATCGCGTTTGGCGAAATATACCTATACGTATAGAAATCCTACTTTCGGTTTTAAAATTAAAAAAAAAATTACTTGCTAACTAGGCTATAGATTTAATGACAATTTTGCACACTTTCAAATTGCATCTATATAAATTGATTAACATGTATTTCATTTCAAGGAGTGTGGCTTTAAATTCTTAAAACTTGTTAATTTCTTTTAATTGCATGCGAAGACCTCAACAAATCAGCAACTCATTTATGATATATTGTGGTTAATGCCTTCAAAAAATAACATCATGTTTAATTTAAGTACTGCAATCGTTTGTAACCTTCTACAATATTTAAGTATAATATTAACATGCAAAGAATTGTTAGTATTTCTGCATTTATTGTACAGCAATACTCTACAAGTATTCAAGTAATTGGATGCTATACAGAAAGCCATGATGTTGGTTGTAATACCAAATTTTCATTTACTGTAATATGTCAGGTTAATAGATGTCATCATTAAATTTATCAATTTCTAAAACAATTATATCACTAAAATATATTACAGCTTGACATATTTCCTGTGTAAATGGCTTGTTCTGTTAAGAAGGAAAAATACAGATATTTATCTTAGAACGTGGTGTTACCTTTTGAAACATGTATTGATGTTCTGGTAAAGTGTTATTCTTAGTAATTTTGCTATTTTGTATACATCAGTTAATAGTTTCAGTCTATTTTTTCATTTAGTAAAAGCATACATCTTTATTACAAACTATCAGTTTTTACCCTTAAATAAAACGCAATTTGGACGTCTTAATAAAATCAGTTTTTATCAGAAAACATTATGAAATACATGAAATTTTTCAAAAATTGGTCCTATGAAAATTTACACATTTTAATGTAGATAATGACCAGATCATCAATTTTTTATTTAAGTCAGTGAGTCATTAGTGTTTAATTAATAATATATTGTTTTACATACATTTTAGTAATAAACATGAGCATATGTCAGTGGCAGCTACAGATACAAGTTTTCAAGCAGACTCTACAAGCACTACAGATAGCTATGAAACGGATCTTGATGATGATTTTAATGACATTTTGGCATCTATTGACAGTGACGAACAAGAGGTACTACAGTTTGGTATCAATGAAAACTTTGATATGATGAAAATGATTGAAGATATTTCTTTCAAAAACCCATTTGGTACATTTCAACCAAATTGCAATTTAATCATATCACAACTTGACCCTGCAGACCCCAAACTGCTAACTGTTATAAAGAGGATATTTGTAAAAATGGCAAGTGTGACACAGGAACTAGGTATAGATGGTACTGAACATATTGCTGAGAGTGTCCTTAATAAATTTTATTAAAATCTGTACAAATACAGTGTTGGTTTACAATATACCATGGACTGCCTCACTTTGCTCAACATCGGAACTGAAAATGTATTTGAAGAGGAACACAAAATTTTTTGCTATAAGATTTTTGAATAAATAAGAGAATTTGTTGGAACAGAGGGTTCAGTTTCTTTAAACAAGTAGTATGATTATTTATAAAAGAACGGTTACAGATGCTTCGAGGTCCAGAGTTTGCTATGTGGCAGGATACTGTGTGGCAAAGCTCAGAAAAAAGTATGTGCAGTTTTTGAAATCTAATATGTTCTCTAATAGTAAAGCATCACAAACAACATTCTAGGAAGCTAGACATACACTACTTATTCTTAACTCATGCAAGGAAGAAGAACATTATTTACAACAAATGACACCTGAACCTGACTCCCTGATTGACACTGAAAGGAAACAAAATAAAAGGCATGGACTAACTAATGTAACAGATGGAATGTTTATTTTTTTCTTGAATATAACTGAGTTGTGTTTGACAAAACTTGTGAATTAAAATTTAACAAAATATGGAAAAACAATGTATAATAATCGTCTGGAGCAGCTTCTTGATGAAGAGAATTTATATGAGCAGTTTTCATATATGGTTGTTCAAAAATTGAAAGGAGAAACCACTGAAGAATTTTCTTTCACACAGGAACATGTGATTATATCGGAAATTGTGGATTCGTTAGTTAATACATCTGCACAGATTTGCAGCATATATTATGAACTTGTAAAAAAATACTTTCTGGTTTTATTTGCTCAGTTTTGCAGAGCTGTTAAAGGTGTTTTTAATGTTACAAAAACAATGGCTCATAGGAAGCAAATAAAAGTGTCTAAATCTTCTGAAAGATAAAAAACACACTATAAACAACCTACACAATCATTAGAACCAATGGATGCCTCTGTGCAATCATCCATGCTGCTTCTCCAACCAGATTTAGAGTCTGAACCCCAACCTGGACCATCAAATATTCACAGTGATATTTGTAAAAGTGTCAAAGAGCAAATGGAAAATTGTGGATACAGTGTGATTCGTGTAATTCTTGGTTACACAGAAAATGTGCAGGTTTGCAAAATAGAAGAAAATGGAAGAAATATTCAAAAGATGGAACAGAATCGAACTTCACAGATTGTGAATAATTAACATCATTTTGATGGCTTAAATAAATAAATAAATAAATAAATAGCTACTTTCGTGTTTAATGACAGTGTAAAGTGCCCTTATTGTCATAAATTGAAAGACATACTCTTTCTTACCAATTTACAAGCATTTTCCTTTTAATAAGGAATGATTTCAGTGAAGAACTGGATACAAAATATCTCCGACGAAAAAAACACATTTTTTTATAATATTGCGCCAACCCACACGTTCTCTTGAACCCGGCTTTGCAGTGAATTACACCGACAGAGCCAGGTACAAAATCATCCAATCAATGAACTGCTTTCAACCGGCGTTGGGTAGTAATCACGTGACTTGGAAAACAACAACGACGCTTTGACAAATGGCGACCGCTGATGACTTTCACGGAATCGATGTAATAATTTCAAAATACTTACCTTTTCTGATTGAATTGGAATTAGTTTTTAGTTGTAAGTTGTTTATTTAACTCTTTTATATAAAGCGACAAATTGTGATTGAGTTGTTTATAAGCATGCAATCACACCGAGGGTTATGGTTAGAGCGTAGTGCGGGTTTTTGTCCTACCTAGCGAAAACTGTCGATTTCGTCCGATATGTCGGTTTGTTATTCTTAAACGGTCGATATGAGGCCAATTTGTTAATGGCCAACGTTTGTAGATGATATTTATCTACAATATAATATATAGGTTTATAAATTTTAAACGATAATGAAATTGTAATTTGCCATTTTGTTGCATTTGTGACATTCTGCCTATTTGGCATTTTCAACCCCTTGTCTATATATTATATATCATATAAACAAAAATTGTGACGGGTCCCTATGATTTGAAAAGCAGTAATGTAGAGTACATGACGTAGAGTGTGACGAAGAAGAAAGTTTATCGAGTTCATAAATTTATTTGAATATATTCAATATAGTGATAGGATGGCATAAGGGTCTTTATTTAACTATGCTAAAATAATTATTAAGACCCTAAACGCAAAATCGTCAATAATTGAATTAAATTGATCATTTTTGGATTTAAAAGGATATTAAAGGTACGATACTAGTTAAAACGTGTTATGTTTTTTTGTTTGTAATTTGCCATTCCCTGTTATCGGAGAAATGATTTTAACATGGGCGCCATTGATGCATCGGATCACACACGGCAAACCCATAACAGAATATAAAAAACACGTTCTGTGCGTCCTTAAATTCGTCGTCCGAAGCAGGAAATCGTATTGCCCAGAAAATTAAGTCAAATAAAGTGTCAGTCGCTGCAATTGTCTGTTTACTCGTCGAAATTGTAAAGGTCGTCGATGGTTAGCTTTTATAATGTCGCGCGCCGCGGCCATTTTGTGTAAGTTACCACGCGGTTACTTGTACTTACCCACCAAGGGAAGCAGGGTATGTTTTAACTGAGTTTAAACCGATCGGTATAACTAACCAACTTTCATGAAAACGCTTACGGACCAATAACCAACAAGTTTACCGCCGGTATGTTGTTAACCGCCGGTTTAACTATTTATACAATCGGGTGCAGTTTGCTTTGTTTCAATTAGTGTGAAAGTTTTTAGATCATATTGGTTTCTTAAGCCACTTCCAATTTGCAAATGAATTTTTCATAATGTAACCATTGTTTGCATGCATGAGGTTTGTGTATAACAATGGCAGTGTAACGTGAATATCTCATGACACATGATATATCGAATAAAGGCTATGGTGTCAATACAGATGATCGTCAATTATCGAGTACGTGCTTGCTTAGAAAAGCATAGAAAACTTTAAACAGTCTTGGATGGAGGATCTCATAGCACACATTGCTAGAACGTGCGCATAAATCCTTATAGTTTTCCGTAGTGCTACTTGGAAATAGGCATAACATCATGTCATTTGTTATAGTGAAAGAGACAGTTTTCTCAAACCCACTCATCCCCAAAAGTAATCTCTCGAAATAATGTATTGATGTTATCTGTTATGTCGAATAAGTCTTTTAGCTGTCAAGTGGTTTTGCGGAACATATATTCATGAGAGTCTTAGCGATTCGATATTGATCTCGCCATCCCATATACAAGCGACTTGGGACTTGATGGACACACATTTTATTTTTTTATTAACCCATCATTTAATTTCTAGGATATATATATTTGTTGAAGAATTTGTATATAAAACGCCTGATACGAACACATTGAAGTTCACAGTTGTATTTGCAATTTGTAATCAAATGATATTTTGCGTAAACATAGTAAAAGTTAAATTTTATAATAGTGTTTTGAACAACTAGAATTGCCAAGCTAACATTGACGTAAATGAAGCCATGTGAATACTTATTGCGATAAGACAAAATGTTTATTTTTATCATCATTGGGAAGGTCGTCATTACTATGGTTAAGACAATATTTCCTGTGGGCTTCTATTTTATTTAAGGAATATTTGTGGAAAAAACAAAAATCCTACGATGATACACTCCATGATAATATATTCTATCCATATCAGCCTTATAATTATATAGTATTTCACATTTAGATGAAATAGAACAATAAATGAACCTCACTAAACTGCTTTATAACACCTAGGCTTGTTTGGTGTTATATTATTCTCTTTCTTAGCAGTAGGCTTTACATATATCTTTGAACAAGTTGGTTAAATAAAATAATTTATTAAAAACAGCTGGTCATTAAGCAGTTGTTTGATTTTTTAATCGATTCAAGACGAGAAAAACATTCCAAACTCTCCATTCACTTTTGAACGCACCATTTGACTGCTTTTAGCAACTGTAAGATAGAGGTCCACCGACTTATTTTTCTAATTGTATAAACGTTCCCGACATAGTGTATGAAATGGATTCATAATTTTCGCAAAGTGTTTATTTTGTATTCAACACTTTCTTTAACACAAATATACCAATAATTAAGCTTTACTGATACATTATTTAATTAGCCTTGACTGTTTTTGGTATTTATTATTCTCTTTAATAGCACTAGGCTTGACGTATATTTTTATCAAGTTGTTAAATTAAGTACATTTATTTGATACAGCTAGTCATTTTACAGTTATTTTGTTTTTGAACCGATGCATCTATACGAGATGAGAAAAAACAGTTCGCACTGTCATCCATTCAAGTTTGAAGTAAATTTTGTTTACTGCCTCCAGCAACTATTAGATAGAGGTTTACCGTATAAATTGTTGTTTTCTCAATGTATAAACGTACCGACATTGTTTATGAAATTGATTTACAATCTTGGTGAAGTATTTTTTGTTTATGAAACAATTTAACAAAAGGTTCACAGTTTTGTTACGGCAAACATGCAAAGAGAGAAAATAGAACATGAATACAAATTAGACTGTTCTAGATTTCATCCACTCCTTATAGAGGAATGTAAATTTCCTGACGAATGTGTAATTTGGCTGATAGAAACACCATTGAAAAACACTGAAGTCAGACGCTAAAGCAAACAACAAGGACAAGTCTAAATGTCTAACAGTGAGCAAGTGCAATAAATGTAAACATTTGACCCAAAACATCTGAAAATCAACAACACAAGACACAACCATACACACGTGTTTATTGTTATGTTTTGCTTTGAAAGATGCGTTCAAAATGTCAATTGGAGGTTATGTTTTGACATTATAATTATACAATTATTAACTGTCTACCAATGTTAACAGATGCAAATGAATTCGAAAACTTTGGTTCATGAATTGACGCAAACATTGTAAATGTATTGTTACAAATGTGAATATTAGAAACTGCAAAACCATAAAGACGTCTTGCAAATCATTCTAAATCATTAAACAGCAATGGCAAGATATGATAAATCATTCCACGCACCATTTAATTTAATTTGAAACGAGATTATACAGAAAAGCGAATATGTTATATTATGATGTTGTGGAATAAATGACATGTCTAATTAAATAATTAGGTATACGATAATCAAAATTATGGAACAGTTCCATGTACTGTTGTAACAGCAAGCTTCGAGTCAAATGTGCTACGATGCTAACATACCACCAAGCCTCTTTTTTGGGAGGTCAAGCTCTCTATTTTCCCAAGTTTAAGCCATAAGTTTCCTACATTTTTAAGGAGATAGTCGACTTGGAAAGACATACAAGCCTTAAAAATTAACGCAATTTTAATCTAAGAGAACATATGAGTATGTATGTTACATGCTAGGTAATTCAGAATCACAATCTTGATTCACTATTCACTATTTGGACTTCTCAGTCATAAAAGTAATATAGTTTTATAACAAAAATAATTGAAGTTAAAAATACTACTCCGAATTTGCGAAAACAGTGTTAATATTAAGGCTTCTTTTACATGAAACATATTGCGTATAGTTTATGTAAGTTTATTTTGATATGTTTATATAGACAACCATGCAACATATAACAGTGTCAATGCATATAGAAGTAAACCAACTATGTCTCCACGTTTCTAAAATAAGATATCAATGAACAACTAAAACATGGAAATTAACAAAATTTGTCTCCACGTTTTCTTAATAAGATGCTTATGAACAACTTAAACATGAACAACGTAGGTAACAATATATTAAACTATACAAATACTTGTTTGTGTAATTATAATGGTTTAAAGTAAAGTTTCATCAACTATTGGGTCTTTTTTTCATATAAGAAAAATACGGTATGCAGTGTTAGATGCATGTATACATTAGATTGCTTTGGAATAAGGATTATAAATTCCTTCTACAATTGGCATTGAACTACTTGATTATAGCTCCGTGAAAGACTTTTTCTTGAAAGAAGTGTGTCCTTCAACTGATAAAATAAGTTCATAAGTTTTATAAGTTCATAGGCAACAAGCGAATGAAATGTAAGCGTCTTTGTTATTTGAAAATTTATATAATGTTTCTCAAGAAGTCATATAATAAGTTAAAGGGCTATATAGATTTATATATAAATTTCCTGTGGACGACATGTATGCGTTTTGTTTGAAAATGTGCTATATACTCAGAATCTTGTTGAATGTCCATGTCGTTGAACCTATATTTGTATGCCCCCGGTAGGTTGGCATATTGCAGTTGAACTGTCCGTCAGTCAGTCAGTCAGTCTGTCTGTCCGTCCGTCCGAAAACGTTAACGTTGGCCATAACTTTCGCAATATTGAAGATAGCAACTTGATATTTGGCATGCATGTGTATCTTATGAAGCTGCACATTTTGAGGGATGGAAGGTCAAGGTTATCCTTCGAGGTCAAAAGCCAAAAAAAATCTAGGGAAGTAATAAGCTTTAAAGGGAGATGATTTCTATACCTGCCAAATGATAAATATAAAAACAATTTCAAAGCGGCGCTGTAGGGGGCATTGTGTTTCTGACGAACATATCTCTTGTTTAATTAAAGTGGCATCATTTTCATAACATAATCAATTGCGTCCAAAATATCAAAGCAATAGACTTGGAATTAAGAGTTTTAGACCCGCCCTATAGAATAAAATTACATATAGAGTTAGCCATTATTTAAAACAAAAATGTTATATTATAGCAGATAATGACCGTGCAAGCAAATGCCTAATGTAGTAAATACATCTGTCATGATAATTGTAATGGGTCAGACACGGGTTAAGCTAAATATGCTTACAAACTGATGTTTGGGTTCCTAATTTAAAAGCGACGAATCATTTTAAGTCGCATGTGTCTGAATTTAGCAGACACGTTGTTTGAAAAGCACATAAAAATTTCAACTTTGATTTCGGGAGGAACATCAAGTTAGTCAACATATAAATTGATTAACCGACACTTAACCGTTTGAACAGACAGTTGTATACACGCACAAACATCGCTCGTCGGTTTAAAAATTGTCGTCTTTATAGTATATCCTCTCATATCAAGAAAATAAACCATCATATTATAATACTTTACTTATGCGAAGTGATGATTACATTTTGATGCTTTGGAGGTCTACTTTCAATTTGAGTACAGAGTAGTGTAAATGAACCGTTGATATCGTGTTGTATCTTGGAGATGCTATGTATGATGGTGTTGATAACGTGTGTGTGTGTATCGTTCATTTATCATTATAGAATAACAATAAACAGAGCAATCAAAACAGCACAATATTCCATTTTATGTAATATATGATGCGAAACTGTTTGAAGTATTTCTTTTGAATTTTCCAAAGTTCCCAAACACATTTTGTTTACCTCACTAGTATTTCTGTATAAGTATGATTTCATCGTTTTCCAATGGCAGTTCACCTAACCAATTTAAATACCGTCACGACCCTGAAACAGTCTGTTCGGCGAAACAAGTATCTGTTGTAATGGAATATTTTCGATCGATGGAAGCAGCTAGTTTAATAAACGTGCATGCAAATCAAACGATTGTTGACGTGTTTGGATTATGAAAGTATATATATACTTTTTTATCATAAAATGATACCTAAATGTTCCTTATTTCCATTGAGAGGTGAGGCCTTTGATCAGTGGCTTTGAATGTAATAGCTCAGCTTTCTAAACTTTAACAGATTCATAAATACGATGTATATTTTACCGACAACAATTCAATAAGGTTTATACACAATGTATATATGCTATATAAAAACATCTGATAACATTCTAAACGATAAAGTACATGTACATATTCCAATCGCATCCAGCAATCATGTTGTTTATAGTTGTATTTCTTCTAGGTCAAGTTCGAACATGGGCCATGCCGGGTAAAAAACTAGGTCACGGGGTCACTTAGTGTGTTTTAAACCTTACCATTGTTGTCCGCTCTCTAATTCAAGTAGTTTTTATCCAATCTTCACCAAAATTGGTCAGAAGTTGTATCTTGATAATGTCTAGGGCAAGTTTGAATATGGGTCATGCCGGGTCAAAAACAAGGTCACGGGTTCACTTAGTGTGTTTTACACACCACAATGTTGTCCGCTCTCTAATTCAAGTAGTTTTCATCCAATCTTTACCAAACTTGGTCAGAAGTTGTATCTAAATGATGTCTAAACTAAACTTTAGATAACTTGACGCTGTTTTTAGATACGCACAAATGAACTTGTAACAACCATGGTTATATTTTCGGTTTAGTGAGGCTTCGCCAGCACGTTTAAATAACTCATCTATGTAATGGTTACTTATATGTAACTTTAACGAAAATGTTATCATACACACCAACCATAAGGTGACATTCTTGTCTAAGTATCAAATGCATATTTCTGCTAAAAGACTTGTCCTAGTTTTATGATTGGTTAAAGTACTCATTATAAATAATTATTGCAATGTTTGTATTAGACAAGAATACATGGTGTTGTTGCAATTAAAATGTATTAGATATTATTTATGTTATTATTTGTCATACATAGTTGCGAATGTAGTTTTAATTTACTACCTGTAGTTAAAAAGGACGTGCTGATGTGTTAATGCACATCTTTACATAACCATATGGTCGACGCCGACAATCGGATTACAAATGCGGATAAAATATATTCTAAAGAAACAACTGTGTCATGTGTTTAGTCTTCAGCAAACGATGTGATTGCAAGATGAAACGATAACATTTAACGAAGCAATAACTTAGCAACAGATAACTATTGGATTTGTCAAAATGTAGTAAAGGTCAAAGTCAGTTCTGTTCGGTAATATCAAAGACTGGAAAGGGTCATAAAAGCAGCTATGTAAATTGTAGCAAGGGATGTAGGAGAAAGATGACGAGCTAAATCTAATACTTTTATTATGAAAATATAGTTTATATTCATAGCTGTACACATTCGTTGTACGTACATTTAATGCTATTGATGGATTGGTTACGTCCATAATAAAGAATAGTGCAAATATCCGTATGGTGTATTAAGCGTTGTCGCTGCCTGAAAAAAAACTGTTGAATGTACTTACAATGTCATGAGCAGGAAGATAGTTTGACGGATGAACTGGAAGGTTACCAGACGCTTCCGCATGAAGCATATTTGCATGACTATAATTTGCATTCGTGAACTTTGAAATTAATTGACAAAGTATTAAAACGCAATTAACATGTGTATGTCAAGTCACGTTTTGCACTGGGTTTGCACTGGTTAACTTCACAACTTATCATTCAACTTCACAAAGTCTCTTCAAATGCAAAATCCATCATGACGCATAGCTGAGTATGTGTATACGTTAAAGTGCAGTTCACAGACGGATAAATTGTTCCAATCCCTACTTTAGTGACAATCTTCAGGGAAACATGTTACGTATCCTTGAACGTATTGGCTTGTTTTTGAATGGTTCTGTGTATCATACGTGAGTGCTTTAAAGTCTACGCGACATCCGGAAATCATTCTGTTATATGTTAAATCGTTACTGTGACGTCGCAAGTTCAGAGCGTTCAGGATTCTTTTAATATCATTTATGCATATACTATGTATATTTATATCATATGTTAAATTGCAACCAAATACGTATGTATGCTGCTTTCAATAGGAAGTGGTATTTAATTTAAAAAAGATGCCTGTATTGAACACGTGCTACAGCTAAAAGCGAAACAGGGTCATAATGGACTATCATTATTTTTGTTTGAATCATTGGTGTGTGTGTCTGGCGATTCAAATGATGGAGTTCCGTACCACTACTTTGTCTCACGTGTTCTCTAGAAAGCGATTAATACATATGGTGTTAATTGATGATTTCGAATATTGACAGCACACTTTACAAAACTCGTTGCAGATTAACTTTTTATGAAGCATGACTTTTATAATTGCGTTTATCAATAATACATTAAAATGTCTGTGTTTACTAACAATAGTTATTAAGGTACAACCGATCAATCCATTAAAATATAACACAGCCATTGTTTGACAGATTAAAATATTAACATATTTCAGATCTGAATGGTTTATGATGCCAACCATTACCATGAAAAATATATGTACTGAATAACTTACATTATCCATATGCTATATGTATACAAGCAGATAAGTCTAGACAGAAAAACTTGATCATTGAAAAATATTGAGTATGTTATTATACCCTTGTATGTTTTTCGTTTTTGTTAATGGAAAGTGAATATAAATGTAATTGACATAATGTTATTTTAATTTGCAGGATATTGGTTCGTAAACGCCTACACTATCGTATGAAACAATTTATATACAAAGCATATTATGATTACAGACTAAATGGCTCTTGTTTGTTTTTAAGTAAAGACAAAAATTCAAAAATGGCGAAAAAAAATTTAATAAACTTTTAATATTTCGAATGAAGAATAAGACACGTAAGAAGGCAAAACATGCGGTTAAATACGATTATCATGGAAATATAATTGTAATACAATAATAAGATAACACGGGGATTTCGTTGAAAAAAAAACACATTGCAGCGGATGTTGTCCCTATGGTTAAAAGCACGAATTTCATTTGTGTGTTACATTAGCTTCAGATGACGACAAACCTCATATCTGTTTCAACAAAGCTTTTTTACACATTCAATATGTGCGATAAAATAGAAATTTATTGTCTTACTGCGCTCTGATATCAGCATTCCGTTTCCAAGTTTTGGGTTAATGTATTTTCCAATAAACATTTGATATACGGTGTACTCACGACCTTTTTGTTTGAACGCACGCATAAAACAACGATTGACATATTTGCACATTAAAAATAAAAAAGTCAGTCAGATTTTAACACGGCTGTATATAATAGCAAACAATAAAATAATTACATAAAGTCATTTATTCAATTTATGCAATACCAAGTAACCTTTAAAATAGCTATATTATATGATTGTTAAACACCCACAGCATAAACAGTTTAAAATTGTATATTGTTTCATGATTCGTGTATTAAAGTGTTAATTTTAATATAACAATTTAAATAAATGGAAAAGGTGTATTCGAAAGCTTTTGTTTAACTGTGTTACTGATCTCGAACGTTTTAATAAAAATACAACATTGTTGACGTCAATCAGTTGTTAACAGAGAAAAAATATGATCTATATTTGAACACATATTCAAGAGGAAACCGTTTCTTAAATGGAGTTTTTGTCACCTCTTGATCGGAAGAAATATTGTTGGTATAAATGCCTCAGTGATTTTCGAGAAGAACCCAATCATTTATACACTCAATATCCGAGCGTGTTTGCAATTATGTGAGTGCTCCAAAGATCACATACAATAGTTCAATCTTTGTTTTATATTCACAAGTAAATCTAAAATTGTTGAAGTGCTAAGCGTGATTTTCGTCGCGTTTATAACAATCAATAAATAAACGACGATTTCAATTATAAATAAAATTATAAAATGTACTGTGAAATAAATGGCAAACGCTCCATGCACACGAGTATGTGTGATAATCGCACTTTGCTTTTACAAAACTTTAAAAAAATATATCTACCGTCATTACACTTTGAAATTCAATTTAATTTTAACAAAATAAATCTATGAAGTCATATCTTTGACAGGAATGACTTGTGACCAAACGCAAATGAGTTATGGAAATGCATATTCGTTTGAAATCACTGAATTGTATTGCCTTATTTTATTCAATGGCTTCCTTGAAAGAAAAAAAAATGATACGTTTAACTTTTGTTTCTCAAGGTTCGTGTTTATCATTAGAAAGTAATAAATTTTGTACGAATGTGAATACTGTGCTTACATACAATCCATAGAAGTGTTTACCACGTGGCGGTTCGTCGTATCTCGTAATCGTTTGGCTATGCGACTTGGTTCATACGTTTTTATTCAAACCGTAGACTGCGTAACTACATTGAAGACTCAGTAATAAAAGCAGTTTCACCATGAGTGAATATATGAGTAAGTATGTTATCCATCAATTTCGCTCTTTGTTCATATTTTAGACTTCGTACATATATAAGTTCCAGTATTTCAAACTAATATGTGCAAGCTGATGTTGCACAATTATTAAACGTTAATATTATTGTTATCAATAAATGCATTTGCACAAAAAAAGCATGTGTTTTTAATACTAAACATGATCATAAACGGAAGAATTAATCAAGCGCTACATAGTCTTGCACTATGAGTAAAATAACGTTAATGCCCTTCAAAACAATTTAAACGCCGGTAGTATTATATTACTATAATTTTTGAAATATTGGAACAATCAACGTCCTTTTAACAGTGAAGTCGAGAGATGCGGTCATTTGTTCATTCCCAACCAGAGAATTCAACTTGAAGATTTTAAATGTAAATTCCGTTTCTCAGAAAGCTGTAAAACAAGCGATACATTGGTTAATTTTCTATAAGTAATAGAAAGGTTGTGTCCTACATAAACTTGGCTTAAAACCACAAAAAAAAACTGAAGAAATGTTCTTTATAAAGTGCACAACTCTTTTAACATTTGTTTTGGATAAAGGCATTTGCTTTGTTTTTCATTTTCATACTAACTACTTAAAATAGCTATAAAAAACGAAAAGTACATTGTGATGAACAAATGACTACAATAAGAAGTATATTATAGCTGAACATAATATCAGATATTATAAGCTCTGTTTATAATATCGTATTTGTCAAGTATATTTTAATACTACAACTGCATTATGTTATATGACAAGAAAGTAACAATATTTCAATTATGTTTGTTTCATCTTTGTTAATAAAAATATTTAATATTTTAACAATGTAAAAAGTACACAAATAAACGATGTTTTTGGAAACCTTATGTGAGCTTATAAGAACGCACACACACGCACTCACCCTCGCAAAGCATAAACATATATTTTGCAAAATATTCGTTGATTTTGAAAATTTATGTTATTTTAAGCATGCTGATCACAAAAGTTGGACGTCTGTCGTGTTTTGTCCATGGTTCTAAGTCTAATGATATTGGAGCGAGTCGAACAGTAATTGTTTATATATAATGTCTGCATCGATGACTGAAAATGAAGCGATGATTCTAATACTCTTACGCTCACATACAATAGTTTCACGGTATATACTTTTCTACATTTGTTTTCGGAGAACTTATAACATTTGTGTTTAAAGGTAACCTATGCTTTTTTTTTAAAGCTAATATATATTAAGAATTGGTCAACAGATCATTATTGATATAGCAACAATGGTGATAAGAACCATTTGCTAAAAATGCTTTAAACACTTACTGTGTATGTTTTTGAAATTCATGTTTTGCAATAACGACGAAATATGATAACAAACACAGCGAAAACTGTCATACAACGTGAGCGATTTAAAGTAAAATTAAAACATGAATTTAAAGTAACAATCACGCTCAAAAATATCGAATATTTCGTTAAATAAAGCTAACCCATACACAAATCAATGTTCCTTTTAGCAAAATGCAAAATTTCAACGTTAGATGTTGTCTGGTAGAATTGATTTAACGAGATACAAAATGCTCGTTTTTAATTTTTTGTGGCCACAAATAATTCCATTTATATCTCCCGTGAAATATCCGAACATTTACGGGCGAACACGAGATTGGATACGGTAAGCGTCGGAAGCATGACGTAGCTCTCATGAATAATCATTCTGTGAAATCAAAATGAATTTTGGGTAACTGGAACTTAGCGAATGCGAAAATGGCTTGTATAAATTATGCAAATGAACGCAACCCGAATGAATCCGATCCTGACTCGAAAGCGAAAGTAGATTACATCGGGAAACGATATTTAGATATTTAGATGCTTAAAACTTGCCGAATGCTTGTAATATAACGTTTTCACATTAATGTTACTTGTTTTCAGGGTCTTCCTATTGTAATTAACCATCGTGTGGTACTGCTTGTTGTCGAATGTTTTTATATAGCATAATACAGTAGCCGTATGTATTGGTGAGCGTGATAGTGACTTTAAGAGGTAAAATATAATAGTCCGATGAATTATCTAAATAAATAGTGCTCATCATTGTAAATCCGATTAGTTATTACAATAAAAAGCGATTTCTAAAGAGTGTCAAAACGTCACTATGAGAACTATAATTATATTTTAAAGACGTGACTATTATTTTTGCAAAAACATAGTAAAACAAACAATACTACTCAAAATACCTTTTTGTTGACAGTAGAAATCAAATTGATTGATATTAACAAAACTTATTTAAATGTTAATTCAATACATAACGACGCCATGTATACGCACACATAATTCTAAACATATAAGGTAACCACCGGAATTCGAGCCTCTAGCATAAATATGTGGTTGCGATCGAATAAAGATGTATTATAATGTTACTTTTTAAAAGTTTATGACCAGTATACGATACCATTCATTAATTGCATTAAGCTTTTTATGAGATCTAAAACTAAAATAATAGTGTTTTGTTGTTTTTAAGTAAAGAAAATATAAATCATCCAAATCGCGTCTTTGAGTTAATCGGGTTTTTTTACAAGTATTACTGAGTAAGGAAAATTAATGTTTTATAAACAGATTGTCTTTTATTGTCTTATGTTCGTAAAATTCTAAATGCACACGTAAAAAAATGAATAAATGCTGGTTAAACTTGTTTTATTTCAGTCATATGAAACAATGGTGTCGCTGAATTATCCTATGTACATTCCTACGCTGATTAAAGGTGTACTTAAATACAAACCATATAATAAGAGTTTAATACGCGGTTAATTTATGTTGAACAACACCGTAAACTTTTCTTACTTACTTATTTAAAGTAGAATAGCAAAATACATTCATATTAATATACTACCTGAAAATTTGTACAAGCTTATCTTTTGCGATTTTCTTCTTATAAATATAATTCTGTGGAAATATGAGTATTTATTTCCGTTTATTTCCGTAATTGTGGAAATTATTTCCATCACGCATTGGGCTCTCATCTCTCTTGGATTTCTGGTATTTAAACAGATCAGCGTATTATTAGTTAGACTTGCAACATCTATGAATTACCTTCACTTCGTTTAAATGTCAAATCCTATTTATATCGTCGTTTTTATTGCTCTTCCTATGTGTTGTATAGCCTGTAAATGACATTGTTTTTATACATAGAATATGCAAATAAATACGTGTAGTCATGCTACTTTTATTAGGGAACGAAATTGATGTGGAAGTTTGTCTTGCATTAATAAATCTATGCAATCGATTCATACAATTGTGTGAGTATTATTGAACTTGTAACGATTTAGAACTTATTATATTTCATTTAACATGGTACACTAAATATAATATATTAACTATAAGTAAGTAGTACAATAAATCAAATTTGGTGTACTATTATTACTATTTGCGATGCCGACACGTGTACGCGTATTCTTAAAAAAAGATATACTTATGTTTCGTAGGAACACATATGTATAGAACATTCGGGATGTCCCAAAACCGTATATGTTGTTTGAAAATAAATGAGTGTTTAGTTTTGGAAAACTATTTTACATATTTTATAACTTAACATATCTTAGTATCATTGCGAGTGAACAATTACCTTATATTCAATTAATCACCGCTTTAAGTTATGAATCACAAGCTGTCAATATTTTATGTTCAAACTTACGTACGGGAAATCATGTTTTTCTACGGAGAATAAATGGGAGATAAAATTTTTAACAAAAGAACTAGAAATTCACGAACAGTAAATTCAGGTTTTATATAATATCTTTTTTGAAACAGTGGTTTGTTTGAATGAGATAAAATCCGATTTCGAACGTTGACTTTGAATACTATATGTGAAACGTTTTTTTGTGCATCATATGTTTAGAAAATAGAATGCCTGTGAGCAAATGTGTTTTTTTATGGGAAACAAACTTTTGTAAATGGTTTAATGCCCAACACAAGCGGTTGCATTTTGCTGAGGACTGAACATATATAATAATTTGCATTGGTTAAATCAAAATGACATACACGTTTCCGACAAAAGCACTAGTATTGAAGAGAAAAATGAAAAATATCGCTATCTGCGTGTCATGAAAATAATTGTGTACTCATTTACATTATAAACATGATATGTTATTTAACATACATCAGCGATCTAAAAATATGACCTATTGAAATCCAATTCAATGTCGTTTGTCATTCAAAACATGCAAAGGCCCATTGGGATCGCCTCGAAGTTTCCATTCAATAATGGTCAATACATAGTGAAAATATGTGTATACCTTTTCGACGCATGCATGATGTTCGTTTGAATTGTGGATGCGCTGTATAAATTGTTTTAGTATATATTGACAAACAAATAGTTAACATATATCCATAAAATCAAATAAACTTAGTAAGAGACGTGTCATGCTTCTTTAAGTTTATCAGCCGCAATAATACACTATATTCGGTTACAAAGTTCGTTCGGTTGTCGTAGCATTACGGCTGAGACGATTAAGTTTAGAAATAGCCATTTGATGGCTTAAAAGATAGCAGAGCAACAACGCAATCTGTTTGAGAAACGGTTGATGCAAGTAAAATAAAGTATCATCTCAGTTGTTTACAATATCTACATAACATATATTGATTATTATTTTATGTTTATACATTATAATCGTAAACAATTCGGCGTAAATCACCAAATTAGTATTCAACTAATAATAATCAATGTAGAACTTGCATAATTGTTCAATAATATCATAATGAAGTTTAGCAGTGTACATATTAAGAGGATTTATTTACACATATATTTTAAAACAATGGACACCACTATCGATAGTAAATTCGAACAATGATGTATAAATGGTTTAATGCTGTTAGTCCTTTTGCATCCAAATATAGTCAAATGACGTCAATCAATGTTTTCCAGTCGCAAATAATGTCCTATATTAAAGTACATTTCGAGGTACTAAATTGCTCTTTATTTGAAATGGTGAGCCAATCCCACGGAGGAAAACATGTTTGTTTAATATCCCATGTGATTTGCGAGAGCGTTAATGGTGTCGATCAGTGCTTTGTATGTTTTTGTGATCTTACATTCATATACGATATTTTCTCATTAGAAACGACAGATCAGTAGTTGATACCATAACTTAAACACATTTTTAATCACTCGAATATGTACTTTATTGTTTTGAAATTCATGCTTCAAAAACATCATGCTCTTCATTATATAAGGCAGTCATTGGCTATGATTGCATGGTTATTATTTAAAAGTCTGGGATTCATAATTCGCGTGTTGAACTCTGATCACTTAAATAATTAAAATGATACCATAGTTTCAAATTGAAAACGCAAATTCAAAAGTCCGTTGTATGATGTCTATATGCTCGATCAATAATAGGTGTAAGTAACATTCATCGTGCGCTAAAAATATTAATGCTGTAGGCTATTTTAGACATTCTTAAATCAATTCCCTGTATAGAACCAGTGCTTTGTATATGACGAGAAAATATGATGAACATCTACAAGTGATGATCTAATGAGACACAGCCAAGATTTCTCGGCGAACACCTAATCATACAATAAACATTAAAAAAGATAGCATAACAAATTTGTATTTAATATAGCACCTGAAAGCTTCACAGACACAGATCAACACTTTATATGTAAGTAGCATTATTTTCTCTATTTTTCATTCGTTCGGTTATGCGACATGATGTCTACGTTTTTATAGAAATTGTTGACTAGAAAAAACATTGAAGACGCAGTAATAAAGCACATTTTCCCTGGTAGAATATATCATTTTATCCCATCATCAGACGTGCATTGTCAAAATAAACTACTATGGAATAAATTTTCCTATATTTCGGCAGTGCTGAAATATAGCTGTCACGCGCGGCGGAGAATGGTCATATTACTCGGAATCAACTATAAAGCAATCATTTTTAGTAAAATCTAATCCGATTCAACAAAACAAACAATTTGATACCAAGATTTAATATATTTTTAACAAATAATGCAACTCAAAAAGCAAAAACAAACATTATTTACAAATATTAAGTGCGCGTACTCGTGACGTCATTATAAACACGTCAAACGACACAATGCATGTTCTTTCACGCTAAAGCTGCAGTTGTTAAGTGTTTTTTTTTTCATTATTTCTTAAAAATCGGGGACGTAGAGGTATGATAAACAGAAAAACAGGTTAGTTATTGATCTTTTTGTAATGTATTAGGCTCGGCACGATTAAAATAATGAAACAATGTTTGCTTAAAATAACTTTGGGATTTTCCGTGTAGTTCGATTTTCCTATTCTATTTTTAAAGAAATAATTTACGAATAAGAAAATTGATGGGATAAATCGAAAACTAGGTCGGTGCCGAATAAAGCAAATTTTTTTTTTGCTCGGCACGAAAATCTGAACCACTCGCCAAGGCTCGTGGTTCAGATTTTCTAAGCCTCGCAAACTAAACTTTGCTTTATTCGGCACCGATCTAGTATTCTCTATATATCTAATATCTTCATTCTATTTACCAACATAACATCTTAGACTTCACAAAAATGCATGTACCTGTTATCACATAGAAATAAATGAAAGATACAACTGTATAGTAATAAAAAGTGTTATTTTTGTATCAGTGCATGCTGTGTATGCTACTCATTTATCTAAAATAGTTTCGGTCATGAAACGCTAACAACGACCATCATAATGCAGATAAAACATGCGCCAAATAACCCCCCATGAAGCACCTAATTATTGTATTGCATTTTAAATTGTTATTCAAAAGGATGGTATTGTTGTACTCTGTGTTATTAAATGAATGAAACATTACACTTCATTTAAGCAATAAACATTAGGGTAGTGTTAATGTGTTTATCCGCTACAGGCGCATTCCTCTTCGTTTTATGTTGTGAACATGTGTATAACGGTTCTCGGAAAACTGTCAAACAACCGTTAAAATGTCTTTAACACTACTTGCATGAGAATGGCTTTTGTCGTAAGAATCCTTGGATCATTAGCAGACACAGTTGTTGACCTGAGACATTTACGTCTTCTTTAATACAAATTTCGGTAGAATGGTTTCGTTCTTGGGTATTTTCTTGTTTATTATTATAATAAAATAAATCAGTTTTTTGTATCATTTTGTTTTAATTTAAAATTTATGTTATATTTATAATTATAAAATATTGTTGATGTTATTACTTATTTTTTTGAAATTCATTATATAATAGTACGCTTAGATTAACACTTTTTTTACTTGCAGTTCCTTGCTATATACTGATAACATAATGATAACATTTGTTCACTATTCTCCTATAAAGTAAATCATTATAATAATTCCGCTTCTAACGTCTGTTGGCGTACTTAATTCAGCATCAGTCGCATATATAGAGAATAACAGGTTACTGTCTAATCTTTTTGTAATATATCTTGCAAGGCTTAGAATAATATAACGGCGAGGCTTGCCGAGCCGTTGTTTTATTCGTGCCGAGCCTGATATATTTCAAAAAGATCAGACAGAAAGCTGTTTTTCTGTTTATCATACCATACGCATCTGATTTTAAAGAAATAATATTTAAAAACGCTTAAAAGCTGCAGTTTTAGCGGAAAAGAATATGACTTTTGTCGTCTGACGTGTTAATGACGTCATGAGCACGCGCGCTTAATATTTGTAAAACATGTTTTTTGCTGTTTGTGTTGCATTTATTGTTTAAAATATATTACATCTTGGTATCAAATTGTTTGTTTTGTTAAATTTGATTCGATTTTACTTAAAATGATTACTTTAAAGTTAATTTCGAGTAATATGACCATCCTCCCCACATGACTGATATAAAAACTTTCTGGTGACCATGATATAAAATAATATCAGGCAACGTTATATCAGGCAGATATCAATGCGGTGGTATGATAAAACAACTTACCTCACTCCTCCGCAATTTATTTTATAATAATGTGCGACAATTTACTGGAAGAAATTACAAAATTAAGTAAAAAATGCAACCATTGTCAGATATTTTCATAATATGTCCTTACATGACGAAGCAAATATGTCAATTGACCCAAGTACGCGGTTGTCCGATTGTCCAAAGACTATAATGTGCACACAAAAGCTTCGCATTTTGCAAGATAACGCGCTATCGCCATTTGACAACAGATACACTGTAATGCATACATTAATATTGTTTCGACAATCTGTTTACGTGTACGTTTTACATAATGAATTATATAATTGAACTGACAACACTTATCATACAAAACCTGCAAAATAATTCAACAACGAAAATCATTCATATAAATGAACCTCGTTAATATTATCCTAAAATCCGCTTTCCCTTTCCGGCAAGATAATTTAGTAGATAATTGTTCTTTAAATCATTCCTCGCCTTCGTATTCAAGGTTTAACTGTGTGCAGACAATATACTGTCTAACGGGCTTTTCCAGTATGAGCTGATTTTGGGAACGCCGTAGTATGGCTTATATAATGTTGAATGCGACAAAACATACACAAGCATCCCCCACCCCAAAACAAAAATTAAATAATAAACAAACATGCATAAACTTATAACATATATTTAGTAAAAAATAAGTAATTTATCTATAGAAATATGCTGTGTCCCCACAAAACGATGGCTATCATCTTTAGACGTGTGGTCATATAATGCGAACAAACAATGACATACTGAGAAAGCTTTTACCATGGAATAACGGGCCAGCATGTGGCATTGCAAATGAAGTTAATAGACCAGTTTCACAATACTACCTCTGTTACTATTTCACGTGACACTTCGATTTTCAGAACGAGACTAAACGTGTTACTGTCGTTGGTGGAGAATATCGATGAGTGTATACACGTTGATTGTTTTTATTCATATTTTCAGGCGCACTGACATTGGTTCAAATAAAGTCAATCACATGTATACAGGCATGGGTTTAGTCAATACATTGATAAGTTATTATAATATACATATTCTCACACCTCAATATTAATTCATCGACGTTATGGTTAGTACCATTAGTGTTTATTTATACATTGTGTTTCATCTTCATTAAAAAACGAGTTAATCATTAAAATCAGAGTAAAGGTGGTCTGAAAACATTGGCCGTAGTATAAGTAGAACTGACGTCACCTAATGGTGTATACCCTATCAGTTACTAACAGTTTAACCAGTATTTTTCACCGACTACCTTTTCCTTGTTGTGTTTTTATAGACATCGTGCAAAATAAACCAATTCAAATGCCTATGATGTTTTTCATGAATCAACAGATGTCAGTAAATAACAGAAATGCATTATCATTTTAAACACACAAACAGACAATGATTAATAATAACTGTCAATATAACACATGCAAATGACATTGTACATTTCTTAAAGGAGTTGCGATACCTGAAGGGTTTCGCGGAATGGAATGAGCGGGGAAATACCATTTATATGAAACCCAATTCCTTCTGCGCATTTGATGAATGTAACTTAGTTCTCGCAGAGATCTAAATATGCATGTGAATTGTTCAATATGTACTATTATTAGACGTCCGGTCCGCTCTTTCGTGTGTATGTGCCTATATCACATATAATCTGTTATGCTCCTCTACTGAAATTTATGTCAGAACCGTCTTTCTGTATGTTTATTGTTTTATTTCAATTGATGCAATTAATGTGAGGAAACTCTTTATATTTTAAGTTAGATTCTTTGGATTCAAAAACAACAAGTCGGACGTGGATTTGTAATAAACAGTAAAATATTTTTTGCATTATTAAAAAAAAGGAATCCAAAACGTAAATCTAATCGTGTGTTTGTCATGCATAGTTGTAAAATTCGATTGAAATAAAATAACTCGCTAATAAAAGTATTACGATTTCGTAAAAAGTGTTTTGGGTCAGAATGAGTAGCATTCGATACAAAAATAGTGTGGTCTTAAATAAATTTCGAGAAAAGGATGGAATAACTGAAAATGGAAATGCATATCGTTGTTACTTTATTTTTAAGCATTGGATTACAGTTGGAAGTGAGGGAATCGTGTCGTTTATACTAAATTAAGTTTGTGAATAACTCCTGTTAAAGATGATACAGTGTCATTAATCTAATCTACAGCACATTTTCAGTTGATATCGATATTTTCATTGGTTCTCCGTTCACATGCAAAAAAAAACCATCATATAATAGCAAGACTAATCTAGCTGTTAATGTTTACGTTACATGTAATAGATGTGTTGAAATCAATCGGAAAATACATCCCATGCACGTGACCGCTCCAAGCAATTCGAATTTGGTCATTTACGTAGGCGGATGTCTATAATGCAATACATATTACCATAATTCTCACAAGGTATTGGTGTGTTGGTCTTTTGTATATGTTACATTAACGATAAAAATTGTAAGAGGTGTGTTGAATAAACCATAACACAGACCAGTATAAAAGCGAATTGCATGACTATATGTAAATGTAATTTAAATTTTCCTATCAGTTGAATTTTTTTGTACAGTCCATTATTCAATAATTATAATATACGCGTGAAAAAACCCGGACGTGGTGCAAACTTAACTGTGTTTGCATGCATATTGATATCACTTAACATTATGAGTGTTAAAACCTTTGTTTAAATTATGTTGTTCCTTGTGTAGTTCGAGGTTTTTATGTCCTTTCCGAGACACAGGCTATTGTATGTGCCGACCCGGAGTGTCCCCCAACATGCCTACCTAATTAACTTACTAGACTATATCTTTGCTACTGAAAGATTTTCAATGATGGTGTTGTCTTGGGTTTTGGGGTGAAAACGGAGTATCCTGAAGAAACCCAACATGTCCGGTATCGAGACCACTAACCAAATACACAAGCTGCAGTGAACGGGAATCGAACCCGGGTCGCCAAGGTGAGATACAAGTGTATCAACCACAGCGCTAGCCAAGCCTGATGTTGTTCCGTACACTTACTCTTTATATGATAACGTAATTTTGTTTTACCGGTACTCGCTTAATACGTTAAATGTTTAGCATTACATTTTTTTAAATATTGAAAAATTATAGGTATTGAGCTGTTAATAAGGCCTCCAGATATTTGTTCCCACGGACAATTTTTCCTACGCAAATATGTACAAGACGGACATTCGTTCCAACGTTGTTTTAACTACCCGGCCATCCGTTACTATGTTCTCTTGACAACCCGGACGGGTAGCAAAAATCACTTTAAATTCAAGTATTTGGTATCATGTTACTCCTAGACATGACTAAAAAAAGCAATACCACGAGAAAACATGGGAGTATCCTAAATTGTGTTTAATAACAGGACATCCGCCACATGTTGTTTATTGCACCTTGTTGTGATTTAGTATTTTTCGGCGCAGTATCTGATCATAACGAGATAATTGGTTTGTGCTAATACAGGGGCAATATAACAACATATCTATCAATAAACTCGATTACAGATTTTGATTAAACACCGCGATAACGATAATAAACTAAGAGTGTCAAATATGTGCAAACAATTGAATACAAGTGTGTGTTTTTTTCATATATAAGTACTTACATTGAGAAGTTTATATTATTACTAACTCTTGAAATGATATCTTGTGTTAATGAAGTCATTATGACGTCGAACGTCAAAATATTGAAGGGTTGAAATAAGATGCGGCCTTGCGTGCCATTTGTACAAATGGCTTTACGTTCAGCCTCTTTCTGGAATTCCGCAAGTCACGTAACTCTTATCGATTTTGGCTTATTGTGAAACGGGTCTATTTCTAAAAAGTTAGTGTTTTGCGAAATCGCATTGATGACTGTACACCCACGTTGAGAGAATAACCCGTATGTAAAAGCCATCCCTCCACCATCTATGCTGTGTTTTGACTAAACATAATAATAATGTATCTCCATTCGGGTAACATGCTGAGATTCATTTGAAAGTTAATCATATTAATATAGAAGCAACATTTTGCAGATTTGGTTTGTATGTAATTTAAAATATTGAAAACACAGTTTTATGTTTGCCAATGTCTCAAATGTCGGACCAAAATTTAAACGTTTATATTAACAATAAAATTCTCCGCTCAAAATTCAAACCAACATTGTAATTTGTAAATAATAACGTTGCTTTTTCATATTTTTCTGATTTATTTTTTATGCCATAAACGGTTAAAACGATTTTGCAAATGTGCGTAAATAATTACTTTACAAATTGAATGCAGGAGATGGTTTACTCTTATTAAACTATCATGGATTTACTTTCTTCTTTTAACACGAATCGAATCTGTTTTATTACAATACTTTTATAGGAAAATTCACAAATGTTAACTTCTTTGAATTGTATTTTTATCGAATGGACAACAGCTTTAAAAAGAACATGATGTTATGCGTCTTTACTGTTGCTTTAATTTAACAAAGTTAACTTTTCATTTATGTAGCAAACACAAGTCTGTGTAAAATAAAATTAATAAATGTCTTTACTCATCCAATCATTTAAAAGTAAAAGAAACGTTGATTTGCATGAAGTGTTTAAACCGTTTTTATAAAACTATTGTTATTTGAAAAATCATTTAATGTATACGCATAACGTATATCTAGAGAAAATATCTAAAATATTGAGAAACTGGCATACTAAAAATTTCCGTTGAAGATTCCAGGATAATATAACAAACTACGAGACGATTGCTTTTACTGCCATTTGACGTAAAACATGAATGCTGGTGTTTTTGTGTAAAATCTAACTGTTACTAACTGTTACCTAACTCAAACCAACAAAATGAAATATGTGGAAATATATTGTTTTGGTTTTTATTGTTATTGTATCACACGCAAAGAATACACATTATTATGACAATGTTTTACGTCCGTTTATACATATGTGCTGAATTAAGTTCAATTAATGGGTGGGTACCCAAGGGGTAATTCACTTTGTATTTATCTTTTTGTGATATCTGTTGATGCCTTTTACATTAATAACCAGGTATTTGTCTGTATAACTGTGTAATCAATCAATTTAAGGACTGGTTAGGCGAACCAAAATAGGACTATGTGCTTGTTGGATAGAGTTTAGTTTCATGAAAACGAAAAGCAATGTATAATAACACAAGACAAACCCCAATTGCTACCATCATGTCGCTTGAGAATGCTTTTTAAATTGTCGATCTCGTTTTATTAAGAACATGTTTATTTATATAGCATAAATGTATGTTAATTTCCGGAATCTTTTGTCGATTGTTTTTGTTTTGGGAAATGAATGTTTACGATTTTCGGAACGTATTCCGTCAATTTGTAAAACGGAACATTGACATCTTCCCTTCAATTCAAAAACGAAAACAACACATTTACGAATGTATACGTCAAAAAATGACACCAGTTGTTTGCAAACGCATAATCACCCATCCAAAGCTACATTTTCTGAAACAGGTCTACGTGACCCGAACTCATTTCAAGTTTTTTCCTCTCAAAGGACACTTGGATTTGTCAATCAAAAGCCTAATGATTTGACTGATATAGAATCAAATTAAATGTTCCCCCGTGTCAACGTTCAAAACATAATGCATTTTCTTGGAATAACACATTATTAAGAGTGCTTTCCACGAAGGGTAAGGACACTGATTATCTTATTTAAATTTTACAGTATCGTAAATTGAGTTTATTATGTATTGCTTAGTTTACAAATTCCCCGATATTATGAACGCCGCATTCATCTACTTAAATCTGATTTGTTTCTCAACAACAACAATATAATAATGACGTTGATGTCCTTTTCTTCGATTTGTATATCGTATGTGGTGCTATTTTCAATTATGTTAAAAGTATCATTCGTTCAGTATATTTCTGTACATGATGTTGTGCAATTATTCTGAGCTAAGCATTCCTTAGGTCAACAACAGAAAACATACACGCACAAACAAACATAAATAAATGTATGTAATCGTCTTGTAAAAGTCTTTGAAACGATAGCGGTTAAGATCGTTGAATATCAGTTTACAAAAGATGTTATTAATTCAGTATCACGGCTGCATACCTTGTCTTCAGTAGAGAACGTTAACACCGCAAGGGAGAACACATACACGACAGGTAGTAAATTTAGTTGCCTTGCTTTTTTTTTCCAATATTCGCTTGAGTGGAAGACACATAGTGTGTTCGCGACTCTAATTACTGGTCGAAAAAAACGTATTCTAGATGACATTGATGTGTTAAGCAAGCATAGAAACTTTAAATTTTGATTCGCATTTTGTTCTACCATTCTTTATAATTTAACCATTCCTGACTATTTATAACTTGTGTGTATATTACACTTGCGGAATGACACAAGTATCTCATAGAATATTATATCATCTTATATAAGATATGGCGACATAAACGACATCTGGTTTAGTAATACCACATGATCGTCAATTATCGCGCTCATACTTGATTGGACAAGCATGATTTGTTGTATCATACATTGGTAGGAATCGCGCATTCATCCTTGTGGTTGCTAAGTTATACAACCGGGCTATCGGCCTTATATCAAGCCCTCATGTATATTGAATGTTACAGCTTTTTCACCACTACTCATCATAGAAGTGAACCCACGATATAGGATATAAATGTGTTATGTTTTGTTAAATACGTGCATTTGCATTAGCTGTCGCGATATATAGAACAGTTTTTGTTTCTTTTAGTCTTTTAGTCAAAGCGATTCGACCTGGATCACACCCTCCCGTATACAAGCGATTTGAGGCTGGATGGACACACCGTTTCATCATACTTTACAAAAGTTCCAAGTATTTACAAATGTATAAATGCTTTGCAAATAAAGGCCATACACGAATCTGATAACATGATCAAACGTACATGCGCACATATCCAAGGACAGTGTAAAATACAAATGCACCCATCGCTGAAATACTACGATATAAAACAGTTGTTGACGTTCTGGGATATGAAACAATTGTATGTACATGTAAAACAGTTGATACATAAAATGAAGGAGATCTACTTACGGTGCATGTTTTGGTTAAAATCTACATTTGTATACACAGACCCAAACAACACTTGAGTGTTTACCTTTTTCGAGATGTATTAATTTTTAACAGAGCTGGGATTTCAGCTCTAATTTGAAGATGAAATATTAAATGCAGGTAATAATGGTATTATTTAAAATACACAAGAACAAAAACTTATGATAAACAGATTATAATTTCTATTTGATGTTTAAGAGAACATAATTTTTTTAAATTCAAAACCAATACATGTTTGCATGTAATAGATCATTAAATTATTGTGTCTTGCAATACTTGCCTTGTCAATTAAACATTTTCGTCAAATGAAGCCATTTAACTCATTATCGCATATGATAGAAAAGATGAATTTTATCTTATTCATCATTGAGAAAGTCATCATGTCTATGGTTAAGAATATATTTCTCAGGGACTTTTGTCAGCACTTATGGAATATTCGTGTCAAGAAGAATATATTCACGAGCACCAGAATTGTTTGGGATTACATATTAACATAAAATATCACACACATTTTAATACACTTTACTGCTTACTTTATTTAATTGTCCTTTAAATGTGTTTGTGTTGTATTTGTCTTTAAATCGCTTATTACTTTGGTTTACATATTTTGGATAATTCTGGCTAACAAAAAATGTATTTCATAAAGCATTCCATTAATCAGTTATCTGATTGTTTAATTGATAAATACCGAGGAAAACATTTTATTCCGCTATACATTCACTTTGTGACCAGCTGTCCTGCATGCTTTCAGCTTTCATGTGACATGTGTTTACCAAATATGGTTTTATGTTGTATCAGCTTTAACGACATTGATATAGAAATTTAATCATAATCTTTGAAAAATGTTTTTGTATGCATGAACCAATTTATTTTACATACGGTACACATGGACAAAACGGCACACATATATTGACAAACAATCGGACTGGAATGAAAATCAAACTGTTCTCATTCAAATGCGAGCGTTCTAGAGTATTGTAAATTTCAAGATGAATGTGTTATTTAGCTGATAACGCACAATTAAATAGCATTGACGTCAAACGCTAAATCAAACAACTGGAACAAGTATACATTTCACACTATAAGCGTTTGAAATTAATTACAAATGTTTTATTCCAGTCAGTCAAACATCAACCGCCGAAAAAGAACTCATAAACACTTATATATTGTAATGAGTTGTTTTGTGATATGTTAAAGAAACAAATAAGTACGAGCATGGTTTCTGATTAAAGCTAAAGCTAAAACAGAATGATTTTTACTTAGTTTTGTTAAGAAATATATTTTAAATGATTGCTTAATAAATTGAATATTCTTAATGAAGTGTTGTTTAAATACAAATATATTTTATAACATGTTTTGTGTTCAAACATACGTATAGTATTGGGATAAACGGGCTGTACGTCCATTGTTATACTTAATATAAAACATCGCAATTTAGAGATACTTGACAAAAAATACAGTCGTTAATAAGTTCACAACACAAACAAATCTAAATTTCGTTGTCAATATTTCAAATTATATATAGAATAAAAAAACACATCTGCACAATTTTCTCTGTTATACAAGACCGTGTATGAGTCATTTTATAAATGATATATTGAATGTTTATATAGTATTATTCATTTTATTTAGAGTCATAATAAAATCATCAATTAATTGTCATGTACTCAAATAAATTGAACGTATGGGCGTTTGGTTACATGACGCACTAGATTACTCCTAACTTTATAAAAAAACTTCGAAACCAGCTTAATGCAATGAAGTCCTTCATGATTGGTGAGCAAACAAATCAGCGTAGTTCACATGCGAGTAGCATTATAAAAACGATAAGACAAAGTTTAATTTCCCCCTCATTTGACAAAAATTTATTTTAAAAATAATTCACGTTCTTAAATCTCTAAAAAAATAAAGTAAACTAATGCATGATTTGTAGACCAAGAGGCAGCTTCAATGACATTACATGTTACACGTTTAAAAGTCTTTACTGTATAACAATTTATTCAGGAGCTCTGTCGATACGGAACAAGCCAGTTTAAGCATTACCAATAAATGCCTTTTAAGCATTGTGCACATGTTTTTATTTCTGAGATTCTAAATTGCACACGACGATTTTCTATAATCAAAATTCATCGCGTCAGACACGAGTCTTAATATGACATGCTTTGATACAATCACGAACGGCTGAAAACCCATCAAGTATACTTATTTGCTGTGGAATATATTTTTGTGAAATAAAAACCAATGTAATCGTCTATCCTGTATGCATCCGGAGAAAAAAGTGTGCGAGTATATGGGCACTGTCAACATGCATTTTCTTTCATTGTTTACTCCTTAGGATTAAAATCTAACACCGCAGGAATGCAATCTTGGTAGTTTGGGCGTTGCGTGACATGGCGTGGCTACATCATTACTTTTTCTCATGTTTCTACTACTCAGACATACACTCTTACCATTCCGGGAACAGGGAAGTGGCGTGTTTATAGAATTACCATACTCATATGACTGCCATTAAAATAATCGCTCACGACGTCATGAGATATACACACTATACTTTGTTATGATAACTTATCATTAAATATCATCAACAGGACGTTAACATGGCGTTATCTGATTTGAATAGAAGTGTTGATATAATCAATAGCTTCCACAATTCGTCATCATGATGTCTGCTGATTCAATTCATAATGGTCGAACCATGATAACCGTCGTTTGCATAAGAGACGCTTGTATGTATATATGAGTCGTCCTATAGTACGTATATCTTCTGTAACCGTGTCAGGCCAAAAGCAGTATGTATTCTAACAAAATCGTATTGAGAACGGAGTATGCCAGTAAGTATTCAAACGGAAAATACAAAGAAAAAGAACAAACACGCGTGCCCCCGAACAGGGCTGTCAGTTGTAGTGGCAGCTATTGTGTGAATACGTTAGAGTATGATTGACAATTTAAAGAAAAATTGCTCGCGTGACTCATAAAGTTGCTGATGAGAGTGTGTTGTTTATTTGTCATAAACTTCAACCAGATATAGGCAACCCCTTTGGAACTAGGCCTTAAGCGATCTTGAGTCATCATCCGGAAACTATTCAACTGCTTCAGGTCACTGTGACCTTGACCTTTTACCTTTGACCTAAGGTCCTGAAACTCAATTGGGGTCATATGTTGGTCATTTCTAATGTCCCCTTGAACTTTGATAATCCCAGGCTTAAGCGTTCTAGAATTATCATCTGGAAACCATTTTACTGTTTCGAGTAACCGTGACCCCATTGTACTGTTTCGAGTAACTGTGACCATGACCTTTGACCTAGTGACCTGAAAATTAATGAACTAATGTACCAATGAACTTTACTGATCCCAGGCCTTAGCGTTCTTGAGTTATCATCCGGAAACCATTTGGTGGAAGGACCGACCGACGGACCTACCGACAGACATGTGCAAAACAATAAACCCACTCTTCTTCGAAGAAGGAAGCGTTCTTGAGTTATCATCCGGAAACCATTTTACTGTTTTGAGTCACTGTGACACTGTTTTACTGTTTTGATTAACTGTGACCTTGACCTTTGACCAAGTGATCTGAAAATCAATAGAGGTCATCTGCCAGTCATGATCAATGTACCTATGGATT
The DNA here is from genome assembly GCF_020536995.1 of Dreissena polymorpha. NCBI lineage: Eukaryota > Metazoa > Mollusca > Bivalvia > Myida > Dreissenidae > Dreissena > Dreissena polymorpha. Next base: position 68,323,772 of record NC_068362.1, on the reverse strand, counting down.
TTCCTGATCTCAGACCTAAGCGTGGTTACGTTATCATCCGGAAACCATTTGGTGGACGGACCGGCAGACGGACCGACCGACGGACCGATTGACCGACATCTGCAAAACAATATTATTCTAAAAGAACTTTTAGTTTTTGATAAATTTTGTGAAACGTGTGTGGTACAATTCTGTTCAAAACCCGATGTAATCGCGGTATACCGTGCGTTGAACGTTCTAAGGTGTTGATTCGAGATTTTAACTGTGTAAGCATAGTTTATGTGAAATTCAATAACCCTTCAAATTTGTTAATTTTATAAGAACAATTACTATTAAAAGATTTTACAAATATATACGAGTTCAATTCTGGAGACTTACATGATAAACATAAGAACAATAGTAGCATTATTTCTCTGGATGCATTAAGATTTATGATATAAATATACAATAATGTTTTTCAAAAGAGTAGGCACCACTAGCAACGTTTTGTAAAAGTTTTACGTATTAAAGAATGATATGTCATCTAGGCAATTCGTCGTCGCGTAGGTTGCGTGTCACTCATGGACAAATACCAGAATGCTAAATACAGAAAAAACAAGAGATATGAAGACAAGAAATTGTCAATAAAGTAGGAACTGGAACTGTATTTAATAACATAAATCACGTAATCTACTTTACCTAAACGCCCACAGATATTCAACAATTCTTGAGAGCCTGATGATTTGTCGTGGGAGTCTGTTCGTGAAGTTACGTTTATATATGCGAAACAATATATTTATTATAGTAAAACATATTGCTGGATCTTTGTTCATTTAAGTTTTGTGTCAATGTGTTTGTTTTTGCAGTTGTTTTAATTGGTATTGTCAAGGGCTTACAAGTTCAAAACTTAATCATACCAACGCATTGATATCTGCCTGATATAACGTTGCATGATAATTTTTTTTGTAATTCATGGTCAACAGAAAGTTCTTATAACAGTCAATGTTTGGAGTTACGTGAAATTAGCAATAAAGTTAACAATTGATATCAACATGAATCAGAATAAACTAAACCAACGATTCGATACCAAGAACGTACATATTTCATGCTTGTTTAAAGTCATAAATCACAAAAACGTTAATTTTTAAAAAATCACCACAGCCCGCACTACAGAAGTTAAACGACGTCATCAATGGGACAATAAATCTTATATATCGATATAGCCATTGCACTCGCAAGTGTTGCATAGAAAGACAAGACAAATAATGACTGTATGCTAATCGTCAACTATTTAAACAAACAATTTAACACGCTGATGTCAATATTGACACCATCATCAAAATGTCAATTTCAATGCACATCTCCAAAACGGCGTCTCTAAACGATTCGGTGAAGTGTGTTCTTCGATAAAATTTGTCGCTGCAGTCCATTCCTGATCTCCAATTCAAGACGTTTATAATCAAAGCGAATGTACTCTTCCCATTCGTAGTGAAAACAACTTTTTTCTCTATACGATGTTTAAAACAAGCGATTATTCGTGTCGTCTTTTCGAACGCCGTTGCTACATGTATGTCAACGTGTAAAAGCCGGATCAGCAAAATGAGCGGGGATCTGTACATTTTAAATATATAAAAAATGGATTGTTTAGCAGATTGTTTAGGAAAACGTGGTATGATAAACAGAAAAACAAGTTACTGTTTCATCGTTTTGTAATATATCAGGCTCGGCACGAATAAAATAACGGCTCGGCAAGCCCCGTTATATTATTTTTAGCCTCGCCTGATATATTACAAAACGATGGGACAGTAACCTGTTATCCTCTCTATATCAGTCCGTGATATCAATTTCACATAAAAATATGTGGGCTTGTAGATATGTTAGTTCATGCCATTAAATGTATGAGGAAAGTTTACGCTTATTGTTTGTTAACTGTTATTTGTTTAATTAAAAATTTGTGTGTACATATACATTCTAATGATGCTGTAAACATACTGACACATACTCTAATTTTATATCAATCGCGAAAATGAGGCGGTACGCAACCTACCTATACAACATTCGCTGTCTTAAACTTATTTATTATAACAAAATACCTATTTATGTAATATAAGGCTGCAACGTTTATGTTTTATTTTGCAATGTCGTTTGCTAAGTGTACAGTTTAGAGGTATGGAACTAATTGAAATGTCAAACAGGTTTTACGGGAGGATCCAAGTAGCAAGAACAAATGCATTTCGTCGCTTGATTGCTATAGTGCTCTAACTACCAATTTCATTTTTTGGAGAAAAAACGCATTTAAAGGTTTTACCTTTATTTTCTCACTTATTTATGCAGGTATGTAGACAAAAATATACCGGAGTGTTTATCAGCAAACGGAAAATATGAATATAATTAAATATTTACTTTAGTAAATTATATGTTAATGCTATTTGCAATTTTATGTATGGAGATAGAGCATTCTGCTAAAAAAATATATAAATCGTTTATTACTTTGCTCTAAGTCCCGGAGATGATGCAGTACAGCATTCGCCCGTTTGTAAAAATGTGAGAGATGAAGCAAAATAGAATCGAAAACTTTTTTCTGTATTCTATACAAAATGAAGGAGATAGAGCAAAATGGAATCGAACAACTTCTTCTGTGACGACTGAATCTTGAATCCGATTACGTCATATTAAAGATCTCGTTCTCACGAACACAGCGATATAAAAAACTCATTTTTGAAAAAGAAATGGAGATAGAGCACTATAGCAATAAAGCGACGATTTGTAAAATAATTTATTAGTCGTAATTATTAGTACATAGTATGACATGGTTATCATTTGACGTATGTATAACAAACCTTAACAAACATTGATAATATGTGCCCCGTACTTAAATGTTGTTGAATAGAAACCAAATGGTTATATTTGCAGAACAAGAGGTTGTAATGTAGTGTGATTTTTTCTGCAACAGTTAAGGCGACGGTCAGAAGCACGTAGTGATTAATGTCTACTGATAATGTATGCGTGAATGTAAAAAAAGGTTCTGTCCTATATGATAATGCACCCAGTCAAAATACTATTTTTAAAAAATCACTACTTTATGTATTTTAATTTTTAGAAAGACATCTTATAAATATAAACCTCGTTGCACAACAAACAGTGTATCCTTTACAACTTCAAATGGTCATTTATAAAAAATAATGGAAATGTAACTTTTACATATTCATCTAACGGTCCGCGACAACATTAGAAACAAAATGTTTTCCACAAAGGGTTAGGACTCCAAGTATCCTATTTACAACTCGCAGTTACTTTAATTAAGTAAATGTTGGTGTTCAAAACTTAAGAATGCAGCAATTGCTCTTTGTAATTATAACAAGAAACCCAATATATCGTGCAAATTGACTATACATCAAACAAATAGACATATACATATATAAGAAAAAAATAAAAAGATTACAATGACGTTCTTAGTCGTTTGCTTCTCGTATGTAGTATTTTTTTCCAAATCAATGAAACTTATAATTTGAGCATTAAACGCCTTGTGGCACTTCCGTCCTTAAGTTATCTATTGGTTCTCAAAGTTCGTTTTAAGTCGCGTTGTGTAATTTTTTGTTTTGACTTAAATGTCCCAGGTTCGTAAATTACTCATCAGTTTGCAAAATAAGGCATCAAGTCTTTTTCTAGCATATTACAACTTTTATTCTTGATTAAATGTTCGTATATATATATTATTGTAAACGTATCTTATTCTTATTAGTATTTAATTCTTCTTTAAGAAATTGAGACAAGAAATAATCAGTAAAGAAATAAACGAGATACTCCAACACAAAATATAATTCGTCCAGAAAAACAAATGTCCAAATGTCCGTCTCTCTCGTACTATCCCGTGAAGCCAGAATTTGGGATGTTCACTGTGTGCTACCATAAAAGGCTCGGCTCGGCTCGAGGTTTTAACACGGTCCGTTTTATAAAAAAATGGTAACCTTGGCGTTGACCCACTTGTTTTAGGGAGTAAACAGCCTTATCCATCACTTTGACATAAGCTCATAACCATAAAAAATATAACTATAAACGGGTTATGTCCATCACTTTCTGGTCGTTAAATTATTTCTTACTATATAGGCTTATTTAACCTGTTTATATAAGCTTATATAGAAGCAGTTCGTGTATAATTAACACTATCTTGACCGCCAGATATGGTCGAATGTACGTCATTGTTGTCCTAAATGTATTTCGCCAGTGACCATGCATCTCTAGTTACTAGGACAGTGATGACTAAACAGAAAAAGTGTCACAGCCTATTTATTACGTAGTGCATGTTCTTTGAACTATGTATTTCTCAGTACAACAATGTAAGAATAAACTTAACTAAACTGTATGTCATCGCTTTGGAAGCGTTCATGAAACCATAGCGATTTAGAACTTCGTTTGATATCAGTGTATAAAGAAGGTAAGTTTGTCAACATTACGGCTCCATTCCTTGCATTCACCAGCGAACGTTGACAAGAGTTTTTAGAATCAATTAAACGACGAGAAAAACATGTCAAACGGTCGTCCATTCACTTTCTAACATATCGTTTGACTGCTCTCAGCAACTGTGAAATAGACGTTAACCGAATTTGTTTTATTTTATTTCTTATTGTATAAACTTTATCAAGATTGTTTATGAAGTGGATTCATAATCTTAGTAAAGTGTTTATTTTTTATATAAAAAAACTTTTAACATAAATATACCAATAATTGAACTTTGCTTAACTGCTATGTCATTTAATTAGCCTTGACTGTTTGGTATTATATCATTTGTTAAAGTCATCTTGTCATTAAACACTCTCGAATACTATCTTGATGTTTGAACATTGTTTATAAAGTGCCATTAGCGATGGACGATGGGCAATTTGAAATACATAGCAAAAAACAAAAATATAGGTCAACATGCATTGATTGTTATATGTGTTCGAAATGGAATAAGTGGATGCTTAGTTCACTGGCGGTTAACGTGATAAATGTGCTTATACACAGTTAAAGTTTTTACTAAATTAAAAATAATTGCCTTTTAAAAATGTTTCACGTCCTAACATATCTTACATTTCCATAATGAAAAAACTCTGCTTATAATATATAAATGGTTTGTAGTCCAAAATACAGTTTCAATTACATTACATCAAGTGTACATGTCAACTATTTACTTTATCGCCTTTAATTGAATGTTCCTACCGAAACGGAAGAAAACAGTGTAAGAATACACTATCGCTATGTATGCCCTAACCTTTATGCTAATTCATATATGTCTTTATGTTACTACTGCTTGAAATTAAAATTTCACACGACATATTTGTTTTAATCAGAAATACTCATAAATAAATAGTTCATTTATGAAAATGCATGCAAAATGTCAAGTGGATGTTTTTGACATAACAATTCTACAATTATTATATGTCTACCAATTTTAACAGATGCAGATGAATTCAAAAGCTTTGGTACATGAATTGACGCAATAAGTGTGAATGTATTTTTACAAATGTGTATATTTAAAACTGTAAAAACATAACGACGTCCTGCAAATAATATCTAAATCATTTAACAGCAATGACAATGCATGTTAAATCATTAAATGCACCATTTATCTTAATTTGAAACGAGATTCACAGAAAAACGTTTATATTATATTATGATTATGAGTATTTTAGGATATTGTTAAAACTTTAACTTTAAAAAGTTCAAACATTGCTTTCAAACTACATTTCAACCCACTAACAGGTTCCTGCCTGGATCTATGCATGTTTACACATTCAAAGTTGGCTCACAATCTGCAATGAACCAATCAGAAGAGATTCCTTCCAGAAACAGAATGTTTGCTGCAACTTTGCGGCAACTTTGCTACAACTTTGCTACAACTTTGCGGCAAACTTTTTTGTTTGCGGGACGGTTTGCAATAAAAAAAAGTGCAGCTATTGTCTTCAATCTGCCATCTGAGGCAGCGTGAATTGTTAAGATTCTTAGCTAAAGAGGAAACTTAAACATCTGGGATAACGATAGAAAAATGTATTATTATATATTAGTATATTATTTACTGTTACAAGTTGAATTATACCGTGGCACATTTGAGGTCAAAATTTTGATATTTTTGTTTAGGTCAATTTTGTTTTAAAAACAATTCGAGATATCCACTTCAAACTTGGACCCAGGACATTTGTCCACTTCATAGTGGCAAGGCTGGTAACCCTGTGACCTGTATTCATAAAGTTATCTACCCTGACTTAGTACATAACTATAATGGCCATTTTCAACTCAGATGGATTCTCAAAAACTATAAAATCTTTCAACTACAAACTTTATGCACATTTTAATTCGACGACCTATATTCTTTTATTAACTTGAGGCGACAACTCTGTCAAGAATTTGTAAGAGTTATTCCCCTTTTTTACTAAAAAATTAGTATTCGTCAAGCACCTGAAGTCGAACGTCCAGCATCCTTTGTCAGTCATGTCAGTGCTTTTGTCGTCTGAAGAATAACTCCAAAATAAGGAAGGGATTCTACTGAATTAATGTTTGTAAGCACATGTTCATTCCAATGGAAATTAAAAAGATTGCACTTTTAAATAAAAATACTTAACCATACAATTAATGTTTTTATATTATTTCCCTATTTAACTTTACGTACAATTCAAAGAATAATGAGAGCTATCATACTAATCACCATAGCTTCTGCATTATTGTATTTAAACTACTTTGAAATATTATTTAGTCCATTGACATATTTTATTGTTTGAAATGTTACGCAGTTGTTTACAATCATGACCTCACATATAAATCAGACAAGAGTAGGCAACTCTCTGATGCCCATTTTTGACTAAGAAAACTACTATTACTATAGTAAGCCAATGTTAAAAGTTTTTACAACAGTAATGTTTATAGGATCGAACTCAGTTCATATTCTGATACTGACATGTAGGGCATTAACATTTTGTCATAAAATCCGGAGTTTCTGGCAAAGTTCCTGCAACATCAATATTATATCAAAGTTTCTTGCAAAGTTCCTGCAATGTCAATATTTTTAATAAAAGATTCTTGCAAAATTTCTGCATCACTAATATTTTGAAAAAGTTTCTTGCTAACTTCTTGCAAACTTTGCGGCTAGCCGCAAAGTTCTTGCAACTTTGCGGCAACTTTGAAGAAACTTTGCGGTTAGCCGCAAAGTCCTGCAAAGTTCTTGCAAACCTTCCCGCAAACAAAAAAGTTGCCGCAAAGTTGCAGCAAACATTCTGTTTTTGTAAGGGTGCTTGTTTGTTAATGCACATCTTTACATAATCATATGGTCGACGCCGACAATCGAATTACATATGCGGATTAAATATATTCTAAATACACAACTGTGTCAGTTGTTTAGTCTTCAGTAAACGATGTGGTTGCAACACGAAACGATAACATTAAACGAAGCAATAACTTAGCAATAAATAACTATTGGAGTTGTCAAAATATAGTAAATGTCAACGTCAGTTCTGTTTGGTAATATAAAAGACTTGAAAGGGTCATAAAAAGCAACTATGTAAATTGTAGCAAGGGATGAGAACGATGACGAGCTAAATCTAATACGTATACTACGAAAATATAGTTTATTTTCATTGTTGTACACATTCGTTTCACATACATTTAATGCTATTGATGGACTGGTTACAGCCATAACAAAGAATAGTGCAAATATCCGTATGTTGTATTAAGTGTTGTCGCTGCCTGAAAAAAACAACTGTTGAATGTATCTACATTGTCATGAGCAGGAAGATAGTTTGACGGATGAACTGGAAGATTACCAGACGCCTCCGCATGAAGCATATTTCATGACTATTATTTGCATTTGTGAACTTTGAAAATAATTGACATAGTGTTGAAACGCAATTAACATGTGTATGTCCAGTCACGTTTTGCATTGGTGTTGCATTAGTTAACTTTACAACTTATAATTCAACTTCACAAAGTCTCCTCAAATGCGAAATCAATCCTGACGCAATGGCTGAGTAATTCAAAAAGTATCCTCGAATGCGAAATCAATCCTGGCGCAATGGCTGAGTAATTGTATACGTTAGAGTACAGTTCACAGACGGATACATTGTTCCAATCCCTACTTTTGTGACAATTTCCAGGGAAACATGTTACGTGTCCTTGAACGTATTGGCTTGTTTTTGAATGGTGCTGTGTATCATACGCGAGTGCTTTTAAGTCTACGCGACATCCGGAAATCATTCTTTACATGTAAAATCGTAACTGTGATGTCGCAAATTCATTTTTCGGCTCTCGATCGGAAGAAATAATGTTGGTTTAAATGCCTCAGTGATTTGCGATAAGAACCCAATCATTTTATGTACTCAATATCCGAGCGTGTTTGCAATTATGTGAGTGCTCTTAAGATCAAATACAATAGTTCAGTCTTTGTTTAATATTCACAAGTAAATCTAAAATTGTTGAAAAAATTTTCGTCGTTTGTATAACAATCGATAAATAAACGACGATTTCAATTATAAATACAATTATAAAATGTACTGTGAAATAAATGCCAAACGCTCCATACACGAGTATATGTGATAATCTTACAATTTTGACTAACGCACTTTGCTTTTACAAAACGTAAAAAAATACATTATGTACCCACATTTAACTTTGAAATTAAATTTCATTTCAACACAAAAGTCTATGAAGTCATATCTTTGACAGGAATGACTTGTGACGAAACGCAATTGAGTTATGGAAATACATATTCGTTTGGAATCACTGACTTGTATTGTCTTATTTTATTCAAAGGCTTGAAAGAAATTCATAATGATACTATAACTTTTGTTTCACAAGGCTCGTTTGTATCATTAGAAAGTAATTAGTTTTGTACGAATGTGAATACTTTGCCTACATACAATCCATAGAAGTGTTTGCCACGTTGCGGTTCGTCGTATCTCGTAATCGGTTGGATATGCGACTTGGTTCTTACGTTTTAATTCAAAACGTAGACTGGGGAACTACATTCAAGACTAAGTCATGAAAGCATTTTCACCATGAATGAATATATGAGAAAGTATGTTATCCGTCAATTTCGCTTCTTTTACATATTTCAGACTTCTTACACATATAAGTACCTGTGTTTCAAACTAATATGTGTAAGCTGATGCTGCACGATTATTAAACGTTGCTATTATTGTTATCAATAAATGCATTTGCACACAAAAAAGCAGCATGTGTTTTTAATACTAAACATGATCATAAACGGAAGAATTAATCAAGCGCTAAATAGTCTTGCACTATGAGTAAAATATCCTTTATGCATTTCAAAACAATATAAACGCCAGTAATATTATATTATTATAATTTTTGAAATATTGGAGAAATCAATGTCCTTTTAACAGTGAAGTCGAGAGATGCGGTTATTTGTTCATTCCCAACCAACGAATTCAACTTGGAGATTTTAATTGTATATTTCGTTTCTCAGAAAGCTGTAAAACAACCAATACAATGGTGTATTTACTTTAAGGAATAGAAAGGCTGTGTCCTACATAAACTTGGCTCAAAAGCACAAAAAGCACTGAAAAAATCTCCTTTATAAAGTGCAAAATTCTATTAATAGATTTTTCGGATATAAACATATGCTTTGCTTTTCATTTTAATACTAACTATTTAAAATAGTTAAAACAAAATATGAAAAGTGCATTGTGATGAATTAATGACTACAATAAGAAGTATATTTTAGCAGAACATAATATCAGATATTATCAGAATATTTTAATACAACAAATGCATTATGTTACATGACAAGAAAGTAACATTATTTTATTTAAAGGTGTTTCATATTTGTTAATAAAAATATATAATATTTTGATAATGTAATATGTTTATACAAAAACGCTCTTTTTAAAACCTTCTGTGAGCTTAAAAGTACGCACACACACACACACAAGCACACGCATACACACATATTTTGCAAAATATTCGTTGATTTTGAAAATGCATGTTACTGTAAGCATGCTTATCACAAAAGTTGTACGTCTGTCGTTTCTTGTCCATGGTACTATGTGTAATGATATTAAAGCGAGACGAAAAGCTATTTTTTTTATATAATGTCTGCATCGATGACTGTAAATGAAGCCATGATTCTAATACTCTTATGTTCACATACGTTCAATAGTTTCACGATATATACTTTTCTACCTTTTTATCGGAGAACTAATAACATTTGTATTTAAAGACAACCTAGGCAGTATTTTATAATAAAAAAAAGCTAATACGAATGAAGAATTGGTTAACAGATCGTTATTGATATAGCAACAATTGTGATAACAACCATTTGCTAAAAATGCTGTTAACACTTACTGTGAATGTTTTTGATATTCACGTTCTGCAATAACGTTGAAATATGATAACAAACACGGCGATTTAAAGCAAATATAAAACATTAATTTAAGAGGTAAACTATAATAGCCCGATGAAGTATCTATATAAATGATGTTCATCATGTAAATCCGATAAGTTATTCCAATAAAATAGCGATTTCTAAATAGTGTAAAAAAGTCACTATGAGAACTATAATTATATTTTAAACACGTAACTATTATTTTTGCAGAAACATAGTAACACAAACAATAATACCCAAAATACCTTTTAGTTGACAGTAGAAATCAAATTGATTTGAAATGTAAAATCTTATTTAAATTTTCATTAAAGTACATAACGACGAACTGTATACGCACACACAATTCCAGACATATATGGTCACCAACGGAATGCGAGCCCCTAGCATAAATATGTGTTTGCGATCGAATTAAGATGTATTATTATGTTACTTTTGAAAAGGTTATGACCAGTATACGATACCATTCACTTATTGCATTAAGCCTTTTATGAGATCTAAAACAAAAATAAAAGTATTTTGTTGTTTTTAAGTTAATGAAAATATTAATCACCCAATTAATTGAATCGTATTTCTTACAACAATTACTAAGTAAGGATAATTAATATTTTATAAACAGATTGTCTTGTATTGTATTGTTTAGTAACTTCTTAATTCACACATCAAGAAAACGAAATAAATGCATGCTTATACGTTTGACATTTCAGTCACATGACGCATCGGTGTCGCTTAATTATCATATGTAGTTTCGTACGCTGAGAAAAAGTGTCTTGTTCTGATAAAACTGGACATAAAACATGTGCGTAAAGTGTCGTCCCAGATAAGCCTGTGCAGTCCGCACAGGCTAATCAGGGACGACACTTTTCGCCTAAACTTGATTTTCGGTAAGGAGGGACTTCCTTGAAATTCAAAATACAATTAAAGCGGAAAGTGTCGTCCTTGATTAGCCTGTGCGGACTGCACAGGCTAATCTGGGACTACACTTTACATACATGAATTAAGCCCAGTTTTCTCAGAATAAGGCTCATTTAAATACAAACCATACAAGAGTTTAACACGTGATTAACCCATGTTGACCAACACCGAAAACGTTTCTTACTTACTTACTTAAAGTAGAATAGCAAAATACATTCATAGTAATGAGGATATACCCTGAAAAACATATTCGAAATTATTTCTCTATGTCACTTTTGATTTTTATTACGGTTGACTGCTCACAAATATAAATGCAAGCGTCGTTGTGGGTTTTTTTGTTCTTGTTATTTGTTTTAGTGGAACTTTACAGCATAGTTACTTAAACGTCATCATTAGTATCAGTATGTACGCATCTTTTTATTTTAATTATTCATGTAAATCCTAACTAAAACGACAGAGTTGGCAATCAAGGATACCTGAAAGTTTTTACCAACTTATCTTTGGCGATTTTCTTCTCATAAATGTATTAATTTGGAAATATGAGTATTTATTTCCATCTAGAAATATTCTTGAAAAACAAGAATCTGTCTCTCACTTGGACACTAAACGACCTCTAAAATATCATATTGAAAGAAGTGTTTAAGATTTTAATCAGTAACAAAATAACACTTCAAGCTGTTGAACTTGAGTTTAAATGTATATTTAAATATACTCACAAGCATGGCTTTTCTTCCTGCAGGACCTCGGTTCGTTAGAAAAAAGTTGTTGTCAGACTAAACGTATGTATCTCATTAGTGAAACATTTAAAACAAGTGCTACGCAATTATGTTTAGCCGGTCTACTCAACGACGTAATAAAAGGACGTTACGTTAGAATTCAGACAACATGATTCATGTCATTTGACACATTTCCTATTGTGGCAATTATTTCCTTAATGCGTTGGGCCCTCATCTCTCTTGAATTTCTGGTATTTAAACAGATCAGCGTATTGTTAGTTAGAAATGCAACATCTATGAACTACGGTGAAATTTCAAATCCTATTTATATCATCGTTTGTTCATTACTCTTCATTGTGGTTGTATAGCATATAAATGACAAGTTTTATATAGATATTTATGTCTAAATAAATATGCAAATAAATACGTGCTGTTATGCTACTTTTATTGGTGAACGAAATTGCTGTGGAAGTTTGTCTTGCATTAACAAATCTGTGCAATCGCTTCATACCATTGTGTGAGTAATATTGAACTATTACAGATTTTGAGGAAAGTATTATATTTCATTTAACATGGAACACTAACTATACTATATTAACTATATGTTAATCGTACAACAAATCAAATTTGGTGTACTTTTATTACTATGTGCGATGCCGACACGTGTTCTCGTATTCTTAAAAAAGATATGCTCATGTTTCATAGGAACACATCGGTATAAAACATTCGGGATGTCCCAAAACCGTATATGTTGTTTGATAAATGAGTGTTTAGTTTTGAAAACTATTTTACATATTTATATTGTGTTCATATCTAAGTATTTTGATGGCATTTTATGTTTGAGATAATGTTTGTTTATTTTTAGGCCAAATAAGTGTTTTCGACTGTACGACACATCTATGGTGATATATTTTGTTTTAAAACCTACCAAAATAATATACAGTCCACGAAACTGAACTGATCGTTCGTCAATGAGGATTTTTTAAAGTGCACAACTGCTAATCTCAATATTGTTGTAAATGGCGTTTGTCTTTTTTTAAGTATTTATATTGTTATTAAACATACATATTAAGATTTCAAGTGTGTTACACTAAGTTCGGCTGTCGTTGAATTGCGGCTGAGACGACTAAGTTTTAAAATAACCATTTGATGGTTTAAAATATAGCAGAGCAACAACGCAATCTGTTTGAGAAACGGTTGATGCAAGTAAAATAAAGTATCATCTCAGTTGTTTACAATATCTACATAACATATATTGATTATTATTTTATACATGATATTCATACACAATTAAGCGTATATCACTAAATAAGTATTCATCTAATAGTAATCCTTGTAGAACATGCAGAATTGTTTGCTAATATCATTCAGTAGTTTAGCATTGTACATATTTAGGGGATTTATTGATATATTTTTTTAATACAATGGATACTCCTGTCGATAGTAAATTAGAAAAATGATATATAAATGGTTTGATGCTGTAAGGCCTTTTGTATACAAATAGAGTCAAATGACGTCAATCGATGTTTTACAGTCGCAAATAATGTCCTTTATTTAAACAAATTTCCAGGAACTAAATTGCTCTTAATTTGAAGTCGTAAGTCTATCCCACGGAAGAAAACATGTTTGGTTAATATCTTATGTGATTTGCGGAGAGCGTTATTGATGTCGATCAGTGCTTTGTAAGTTTGTGATCTTAAATTCATATACGGTATTTTCGCACTAGAAACGTCAGATCAGTAAGTTGATATCATAACTTAAACTTATTTTTAAACACTCGAATATAAACTTTATTGTTTTGCTATCCATGCTTCTAACAACGCTCATGCTCCTTATCATGTAAGGCAGGAATTTGATATGAATGCGTGGTTATTATTTAAAGGTTTGGAATTCATAATCCGCATGTTAAACTATGATCACTAAAACAATTAAAAATGATACCATAGTTTCAAATTGAATACGCAAATTTAAAAGTCCGTTATATGATGCTTATATGCTCGATCAATGATAGGTAAAAGTTACATTCATCGTGCGCTAAACTTATTCATGCTGTAGGCTTTTTGAGATACTCTTTAGTCCATTTCCTGTATAGAACCAGTGCTTTGTAAATGAAGAGAAAATATGATGAACATCTACATTCTAAAAGTGATGACTTTTTACTTTACCACTGAATGATTTTTCATAAGAAATCTCTAGAGTCGAGAAAACTTTAGCTTCACAATTATACGACCTTCAACCTTTAAATCTAGTCAAGGTTCATAATTGTTTGCCATCCGTATAATGAATCAGCTGATTGATGACGTCATAAAATGACATACTTATTGCGTCATTTAAAAATAATATGTGATGTCATCTTCTGGTGAAAACGAAACTAGTATGCGATGTATGGGAATAAAACATTGAAGACGCGATTTTTTTCCGTGTACAATTATCCTGAATGTAATTATAATATAAAGTGAATATTCTATGGACTACTTACCTCGGATGGAACCGGTAACACGAAGGATTAAGATCTACATGTAGATCTAGCTTATTCGTGTTATTGATGTTCAGAATGTGCGAGCACATTTAGATGTGAAATTGTGTGTGTATATATTGATGGGTGTGTATTTTGGTTCAGTAGTCTAATCGAATTGTTTTGCTTTTGGATGTAAGTAAACGTAAGGGTATTTTCTTTGATGAATAAACTTTGTCTTTGTTATTTTATCTAAGAAAGCATATTCAGTAAGAATAACCCGTTTGAAACAAGTGTTACAAAAATGTATAGAATTATGACGGATTATATTGTGTTGGGTCACATACTACATGATGTGAAGGCTAGATCTAGACGCCATCAAAATCTGCAGCGTCGATTTACAAATAAGGCGAGTATAGTTCTTTTCATAATTTATGTTAAGAACGACTCTGTGACTAAATCAACATGTACATGTATGTTGACATCGACATCATTTTGTCAGGAGCAATCGCCGCCATATTGGATTTTGATCATTTCCTTTCGAAAATAAAATGAATTATATTAAAGTAAAATCTTCTTTTCGAAGTCGTAATGTGTTACAATTCGCATGCTGCGTAAATTGAATCTAGGCATATGGTGATATTTTTTCTCGTTTTACAGTTTGTGTATGAATTTTTTAAGACTATTTTGCGTACAAGAACAAATACATTTATATCACTACGCTTGGTTACATTCGTTAGATTTTAAGCGCTTTTAAAAATGAATTTAAATTATTGTTAAGGTTATTAGATCTATTTATGTTAAATGTCACGTTGAAAAAAATCAAATGGGATAAATAGAATACTTGGATTAGCGTTGAATACAGAGAAGTCTATGTTGCTCGGCTCGAACACCGAAAACGCTCGCCAAGGCTCGCGCTCCCGGCGTACAAAGCCTCACAACATAAACTTCTCTGTATTCAACGCTAACCTAGTATTCTCTATATATAATGTCTTTTCGTGGAGTGACTTACGGACAATTCAACTGACGTTAATACATTAAAAATACTTTTAACTAAAATAAAACCAATACAAGGATGTGTCGTGCGGTTGATTTCTTAATTTTTTAATCGTTCGGATATGCGACATGATGTCTACATTTTTATACAAATAGTTGACTGGAAAAAGACAGGGAAGACGCAGTAATTAAGCACATTAACACTGGTAGAATATATCATTATATCTAATATATGTCTTCTATTTGCCAATATAACATCTTAAACTTCACACAAATGCATGTACTTGTAATCACATAGAACTAAATGGAAGACACAACTGTATATTTATAAACTAATGTTTTGTTTGTATCAATTCATGTTTTGTATTTTACTCTTTTATCTAAAATAGTTTTGGTCATGAAATACCAACAACGACCATCATAATTCAAATTAAACATGCGCCAAATCATCCTCCATGAAGCACCAACATATTGTATTGCTTTTTAAATTTTTATTCAATAGTATGGTATTGTTGAACTCTATGTCATTTAATGAATGGAATATAACACTTCATTTAAACAATGAACATTAGGGTAGTGTTTATGTGTTTATCCGCTACAGGCCAATTTCTCTTCGTTTTATGTTGTTAAAATGTGTATAACGGTAATGCAGAATCACAATCTTTATTCACTATTCACTATTTTGACTTTTCAGTCATAAAAGTAATATGGTTTTATAATAAAAATAGTTGAAGTTAAAAATACCACTGCGTATTTGCGAAAACAGTGTCAATATTAAAGCTTTTTTTACATGAAACATAGTGAGTATAGTTAAGGTAAGTTTATATTGATATGATTATATAGACAACCATGCAACATATAACAGTATCAATGTATATAGAAGTTAACAAACTATGTGTCAACGTTTCTAAAAAAGATACCAATGAACAACTAAAACATGAAAATTAACAAAATTTGTCTCCACGTTTTCTAAATAAGATACTAATGAACAACTAAATCATGAACAACGTACGTAACAATAGATTTAACAATAAAAAATACATGTTTATGTAATTATAATGGTTTAAAGTAAAATTTCATCAACTTTTGTGGGTTTTTTCCTATAAGAAAAATACGGTATGCAGTGTGAGATGCCTGTATAAATTATATTGCTTTGGAATTAGGATTATAATTCCTTCTACAATTGGTATTGAACTACTTGATTATGGCTCCGTGAACCACTTCTTCTTGAAAGAAGTAAGTCCTTCAACTGATAGAAATAAATATGTGATTTATATGTTCATTGACAACAAGCGAATGAATCTTAAGCGTTGTTGTTATTTGAAAATTTATATAATGTATTGTTGATTCTTAGAACGTTCACACAAGAACTGCGACCTAGATTAAATTGACACTTGTTTATCCCTAAGTTAAAGGACTATATAGATTTATATATAAATTTCTTGTGAACGGCATGTATGCATTTTGTTTGAAACTGCGCTATCTATTCATAATCGTTTTGAATGTCCATGTCGTTGAACCAAAATTTCTATAACAGTGGCACCATTATCATTACATAATCAATTGCGTCAAAAATATGAAAGCAATACACCTGGAATTTAGCGTTTTACACCCACCCTAGAGAATAAAAGTACATATACATGCATACAGTTTACCATTATTTAAAACAAAAATGTTATATTATAGCAGATAATGACAGTGCAAGCAAATTGTTAATGTATTAAATACAATTGTCATGATAATTGTAATGAACCAGACACGAGCTAAGCTAAATATGCTTACAAACTGATGTTTGGGTTCCTAATTTAACGGCGATAAATTCATTAAACGACAATTAACCGTTTTGAACAGACAGTGTTATACACGTTCTCACATCGCTCGTCGGTTTAAACATTGTTGTCTTTATAGTATATCCTCTCATATCAAGAAAACAAGCTATCCTATATTTATAATTTACTCATGCGAAGTCATGATTACATTTTGATACTATGGAGGTCAACTTTTAATTTGTGTACAGAGTAGTGTAAATGAACCGTTGATATCGTGTTTCATCTTGGGAATAATATTTATGATGTAGTTGATAACGTTTTTGTGTGTATCGTTCATTTATTAATATAGACTTAAAATAAACAGAGCAATTAAAACAGCACAATACTCCATTTTATGTTTTATATGATGCGAAACTCTTTAAAGTATTTCTTTTGAATTTGCAAAACTTCCCAAACAAAATCGGTGAGTGTTTTGTAACTCAATAGTATTTTTGTATACGTTTGCTTTCATCAATGTAAAAAAGACAAAAGCCATCACGACCCTGAAACAGTTTTTTCGGCCAAACAAATATTATGTGTAGTTGGCGTAATTGTGATCTGTGGAAGCAACTAGTTTGATAAACGTGCATGCAATTCAAACGATAGTTATGTGTTTGGATTATGAGCGCAGTATACATATATAAATGACTGATGGTGTTTTATCATATTAAAATGATACCTTAATTTTCCTTATTTCCGTTGAGAGATGAGGCCTTTGATCAGTGGCTTTGAGTGTAAAAGCTCAGCTCTTTAATTTTTAACAGAATCAGAAATACGATATATATTTTACCGACAACAATACAATAAGGTTTATACTAACTGTATATATGCTATATACGCAACATCTGATAAAATTTTAAACGATGCAGTACATATTCCAATCGCTTCCAGCGATCATGTTGTGTATAGAGTGATTCTAGTAAAACAACTTAACTTCAGATAACTTAACGCCGTTTTGTAAGATACGCACTAATGAACTTGTAACAACCATTGTTATATTGTCGGTTTAGCGAGGTTTCGCCAGCACGTTTATATAACAAATCCATGTAATGGTTTGTAAATGTTATCCTACACACAAACCAAAAGGTGACATTCTTGTCTAAGTATCTAATGCATAATTCTGCTAAAAGAATTGTTCCTAGTTTTAGGATTGGTTAAAGTATTCATTATAAATAATTATTGCATTATTTGTATCAGACAAGAATACATGTACATGTTGTTGTTGCAAGTTAAGTGTATTATATGAGTCGTGTTCTGAGAAAACTGGGCCATAATGCATTTGCGTAAAGTGTCGTCCCAGATTAGCCTGTGCAGTTCGCACAGGCTATCAGGGACGAACTTACCGCCTAAATTGAAATTTTTTCTAAGAAGAGACTTCATTTCAACGAAAAATGTCATAAAAGCGGAAAGTGTCGTCCCTGATTAGCCTGTGGGGACTGCACATGCTAATCTGGACGACACTTTACGCACATGTATTATGCCCAGTTTTCTCAGAACGCGACTCAGATATTCTTTCAGTACTTATTTGTCATAAATATGCTGCGTGTGCAGTTTGAATTCACTACCTTTAGTTAAAAAGGACGTGCTTATTTGTTAATGCACATCTTAACATAACCATATGATGGACGCAGAAAATTGGATTACATATGCGGATTAAATATATTCTAAAAAAACAACTGTGTCAATTGTTTAGTCTTCAGTAAACGATGTGGTTGCAAGATGAAACGATAACATTTAACGAAGCAATAACGTATTATTATTATTATTATTATTATAATTATTATTATTAATATTATTATTATACCGGAATTATATAGCGCCCTTTTCATGCAAGAGTGCGCGTTCAAGGGCGCTTTTCATAAGAAGGTTTGACGTATCGCAGATACGAATACATTTTGCAACAACTGTTTCAAAGAAATCGATCAAAACTATCAATTATACTATAAAACTACTCTATTATAATATAGTACTACGTAAAAAACATGCACAGTAAACCCTAGATTAGAAAGATCAACAAGACACTATAAAACTACTCTTGGTGTATAGCTATAAGACAATTACTGAAACAATAAAATCTAAAACTTAAACAATAAGTACTACGTTAAAACAACAACAACAAAAAACATGCAAAGTAACCATATATTGAAAGATCGGCAAGACAAACCAGATACAAAACAGAGACAGAGACAAAATAACGTCAGGATACCATTACCACGAGTCCTAAAACCCCAAAGGAATAATTATGCTTCCTTAAAAGGGGTAAATTCAAGTTCATGCTGATTGAGACTTAGCAATAAATAACTATAGGAGTTGTCAAAATGTAGTAAAGGTCAACGTAAGTTCTGTTCGGTAATATAACAGACTTGAAAGGGTCATAAAAAGCAACTCTGTAAATTGTAACAAGGGATGTAGGAGAAAGATGACGATCTAAATATAACACTTCTATTACGAAAATATAGTTAATATTCATAGTTGAACACATTCGTTTCACGTACATTTAATGCTTTTAATGGATTGGTTACGGCCATAATAGAGAATAGTGCAAATATCCGTATGTTGTATTAAGCGTTGTCGCTGCCGAAAAAAATATTGAATGTACCTACAATGTCATGAGCAGGAAGAAGTTTGACGGATGAACTGGAAGATTATCAGACGCCTCCGCATGAAGCATATTTGCACGACTATAATTTGCATGTGTGCACTTCGAAATTAATTAACATAGCATTAAAACGCAATTAACATGTGTATGTCCAGTCACGTTTCGCATTGGTTTTGCACCAGTTAACTTCACAACTTATCATTCAACTTCACAAAGTCTCCTAAAATGCGAAATCCATACTGTCTAATGGCTGAGTAATTGTATACGTTAGAGTGCAGTTCACATACGGATAACGTGATAATGTGATTGGAAAACGTTCGAATCCCTTCTTTAGTGACAATTCCAGGGAAACATGTTGCGTGTCCTTGAACGTATTGGCTTGTTTTTGAATGGTCCTGTGTATGGTACGTGAGTGAGGTACGTGAAATCATTTTTTATACATGTATGTAAAATCGTTACCGTAACGTCGCAAGTTCAGAGCGTTCAGGATATTTTTTATATCGTTTATGCATACACTGCGTATATTTATATCATATGTTAAATTGCAACAAATACATGCTGCTTTCAATGGGAAGTGACATAAAAAGGACGCCTGTATTGCACACGTGCTACAGCTAAAAGCAAAACAGGGTCATAATGGACTATCATCATTTTTGTTTGAATCATTGGTTTGTGTTTGCTTTGGCGATTCGAATGCTGGTGTTCCATGCCATTACGTTGTCACACGTGTTCTCTAAATAGCAATTAATACATAATTATGGTGTAAATTGATGATTTCGAATATTGACAACACACTTTACAAAACTCGTTGCAGATTAACTTTTAATGAAGTTTGACTTAAAAAATTGCGTTTATCAATAATACATAAAATGTATGTGGTTACTAACAATAGTTATTAAAATACCACCGACCATTTTTGTAAATATAACAATTTACATACAGGTCAAATGTATATTCGAAAGCTTTTGTTTAACTGTGTTACTTATCTCGAACGTTTCAATCAAAATACATCACTGTTGACGTCAATCATTTGTTTACAGAGGAAAAGTATTATCTATTTGAACAAATATCCAAGAGAAAACCGTTTCTTAAATGGAAATTTTGTCGCCTCTCGATCGGAAGAAATAATGTTGGTTTAAATGCCTCAGTGATATTCGAGAATAACCCAATCATTTATACACGCAATATCCGAGCTTTTTTGCAATTATGTGATGCTCTTAAGATCACAACAATAGTTCAGTCTTTGTTTTATATTCACAAGTAAATCTAAAATAGTTTGAAGTGTTTTAAGTCTGATTTTTGTCGTGTTTATAACAATCGATAAAGAAGAAACAACGATTTCAGTATAAATAAAATTCTAAAATGTACTGTGAAATAAATGCCATACGCTCCATACACGAGTATATGTAATAATCTTACATTTTTACTATCGTA
Source organism: Dreissena polymorpha (assembly GCF_020536995.1). Classification (NCBI taxonomy): domain Eukaryota; kingdom Metazoa; phylum Mollusca; class Bivalvia; order Myida; family Dreissenidae; genus Dreissena; species Dreissena polymorpha. The sequence goes on along the minus strand of NC_068362.1, from coordinate 68,302,522 downwards.
CTTTGCTTTTACAAAACTTTAAAAAATACATTATGTGCCGAAATTAAACTTTGAAATTAATTTAATTAAAATAAAAGTCATATCTTTGACAGAAAAGACTTTTGACCAAACGCAATTGTGTTATGGAAATATGTATTCGTTTGGAATCACTAACTAGTATTGTCTTATTTTATTCAATGGCTTCATTGAAAGAAAGACATTCATGATACGTTTAACTTTTGTTTCAAAAGGTTCGTTTTATCATTAAAAAGTAATTAGTTTTGTAAGAATGTGAATGCTGTGCTTAAATACAATCCATAGAAGTGTTTGCCACGTGGGGGGTCGTCGTAACTCGTAATCGTTGGCTATGCAACTTGGGTCATACGTTTTAATTCAAAACGTAGACTTTGGAACTATATTCAAGATTATGTAATGAAAGCATTTTCACCATGAATGAATATATGAGAAAGTATGTTATCCGTCAATTTTGCTCCTTTTTCATATATCAGACTTCTTACACGAAGTACCAGTGTTTCAAAAACTAATATGTGTAAGCTGATGCTGCACAATTATTAAACGTTGCTATTATGTTATCAAATAATGCATTTGCACACACAAAAGCAGCATGTGTGTTTAATACTAAACATGACCATAAATGGAAGAATTAATCAAGCGCTAAATAGTCGTGCAATATGAGTAAAATAACGTTGATGTATATGAAATCAATTTATACGCCAGAGTAATATTATATTAATATAATTTTTGAAAAATTGGAACAAAGATTTTAAATGTAAATTTTGTTTCTCAGGAAGCTGTAAAATAAGCGATACAATGGTGTATTCATTATAAGTAATAGAAAGGTTGTGATCTACATAGACTTAGCTCAAAACCACAAACAAGCAAGAAGAAATGTTTTTATAAAGTGCACAATTCTATTAACATTTTTTCGTATATAGGCATTTGATTTGTTTTGTTTTTCATACTAACTACTTAAGGACGTACGCGGCAGTTTAAATGCAAATTTTGCTCCACTTAGAATTAGATAATATTTGGTATTTAGGTAGAACCATCTGTTGTGGATAGAAAAAATAAAATAAAAATCATGGGTCACCAGTGTTGTTCATTTTTATTCGCACATGAACAACGAGCATATTTCAGCACAATAACAATTCAACAATAAGGTAATAACATAAAAACTAGAGTAAATTAATGAGAAAAGTGTTAAAACAACCTCTTTATCTCACAAAATATGTAATACTGATTTTAATTTGACTGCATTTGTTTTTAACATGAATCCATTGATTCATGTTTTTATCAATTTTTTAACATAAACAAAAAAACATCAGAATTTCACATTTGAAAATAAATAAAATACATCAAAGTCATTTTATTTTAACATGACTACCTCCACCTAGATTTTTCCAAATTACCTAAATGTTTAATGAGTTATGACTTAACACAAATATAAAAAGAAAACAATAGGTCACCAGGGTCGTTTGTTCACAAATGCAGTTTAACTGCATGTATTAAAATACAATTTAAAAAACCAGTGAAAAACATGTACATG